>NW_007070544.1:670097-741193 GCF_000164805.1 Carlito syrichta
GAGGTCTCGCCAAGTTGCCCAGGTGGGTCTTGAACCCGCAGGCTCAGGCAATCCACTCATCTCAGCCTCCCAAATCGCGGGATTACAGGCCGAGCCACTGAGCCCAGCTGCACATGCATGTTTATTGCAACACTATTTACAATTGCAAAAACATGGAACCTACCGTGCTGCCCATTGAAACTGGATTAAAAAAAAAATGTGGGACATATACATGATGGAATATTACACAGCCATAAAGAAGAACAAAATTTTGCAGCACTTTACAGCAACATGGGTGGATTTAGAGTCTACCATACTCAGTGATTTGTCACAGAAACAAAGAACTGAGTACCACATGTTTTCACTCATAAGCGGACTCTGAACATTTACCATACTACTATGAGAAAGGGATTGGCAGTAACCAGAAGCTGCCAGGAGAGGAAGGGGGAAGTACATAACATTAATAAGGGTACCAGATCTCAAACCAGGTAAAGTAAAGTGGGCATCAAAGGGAGGCCCAAACTTTACCTGTATGATGACCACTGTACGCCTAATCCTGAATTGTTTTCACATCTTTAAAATAAAATTTAAAAATAAATAAAAATAAGCCCTAAAAACATAAGCAAAGTACTTGAATAGACATTTTTTCAAAGAAGCTATGCAAATTACCAGTAAGTATAAGAAAAGATGCTCAACAATACTACTATCAGAAAAATGCAAATCAAAACCACAGTAAGATATCACTTCATATCTATTAGGATGGCTACTATTTTTAAAAAAACCACTTTGGCAATAATGTCGAGAAGTTGCAAGATTTGTGCATTTTTGTTGGGAACATAAAATGGTGTAACTGCTATAGAGAACAGTATGACAGTTCCTCAAAAATTAAACATACTATTATCATATGAAATGGTACACTTCTGGGTATATATTCAAAACAGTTGAAAAGTAGAGTCTCAAAAAGAGATTTGCACACCAATGTTCATTACAGCATTATTCGCAATAACCAAAAGGTGGAAGCAACCCAAACGTTTATTGATGGATGAATTGATACACAAAATGTGGTATCTATAGGCAATGGATATCATTCAACCTTAAAAAAAAAAAAGATGAAAATTCAGACACAAAGTACGACATGGGTGAACCTTGAGAATACCATGCTAAGTAAAACAATCAGTCACAAAAAGACAAGTTCTGTATGATTTCACTTATATGAGGTGTCCAACATAGTAACATTTATAGAAACAGAAAGTAGAATGATAGATGGTTGTCCGGGGCTGGAAAGAGGGATAACAGGGCATCATTTTTCAACTGATATAGAGTTTCAGTTTTGCAAGATGAAAAAGTTCTGGAACTCTGTTGCACAACCATGGGAATGTGCTATTGAACTGTACACTCAAAATGATTAAAATTGTAAATTTTTATGTTATTTTTTACCACAATTAATATGATTTAACAATAAGGAGATGGTTAATGGTGGCAATAAGAGCAGGCTCAGGGACTTTGATGGAGCAGAGTTGGGTTGCAGAGAATGAGAAATGAATAACGGCTCAGAAAGTGCAGAAGAATTGCCAGACTTTTCCTCCCAGCCTCCTTGTACTCTGAGTTTCCAGACAGACCACCTAGTTGTTGATTGATTCTTAAATTTTTCAGATATGTTACCACCACTTACTATAGTGCTACCCAACTTTTTTCTATTGTGGTATGCATAGAGAATGGTGTTTGTACAACACACTGAAGTCAACAGGCAGGAACCACATGCAGCTAGAAACATCAGATATCTAGGACTCCTGCTGTTCCCAGAAATACTTGGCTGCCCAGGAACTAGAGGATCAATACCCTAAAGAACTTATAAATCATTAGTGGCTGAAAGTTAGAAAACTCTGCATTTTACTGAAAGCCCTTAATGCTACCCAACTCTACTTGAAGACTTTCTCTGAATCTTTTGGTGAGAAATGACTTTTTTGTTGTCAATGTATGCATTATTGCCCATAACTTTCCATGATGTAAATCACAAAAGATCATTTTATGTAACATTTGACCTGAATTTCTGAAATAGTCCCATCAATGTTAGACTTAATTTTTGTAATAAATTCTTATGTTGGGCTAAGACATGAACAGCAATAAGATTTAAAGAAATTAAATGGCTAAAACTAAGAACTATTTAGATCAAGGTTTAAGCCAAGAAATCAAAACAGAGGCTCAGAAATTGGGAATATCAGTTATCAGTATGAAGAAAACACCCTAGGAATCTAGAAGTCAGTACAAAAAGTAGAAACATC
Organism: Carlito syrichta; assembly: GCF_000164805.1. Classification (NCBI taxonomy): domain Eukaryota; kingdom Metazoa; phylum Chordata; class Mammalia; order Primates; family Tarsiidae; genus Carlito; species Carlito syrichta. The sequence continues at coordinate 672,359 of NW_007070544.1, forward strand.
CAACTGGATTTTTGGAGTCAAACAAGGAAAGATTAGAGATTCAACAATTCAAGCCAAAACAGGAGAGGCACCTGTTAGAGTTGAAATAAGTTGAATTGTGTCCCTCAAAAAGATATGTGGAAGCCCCAACCCTCAGTATCTGTGAGTGTGACTTAATTGGAAATAGGGTCTTTGCAGATGTAATCAACTTAAAATGAGGTCATTAGCGTGAGCTCCAACCCAATAGGACTGGTATTACATAAGAATCCATAAGAATCGAAGAGATACACCCAGACCCAAACACAGACACAGACACTGGGAGAATGGCATGTAATTATGGAGGTAAGATTGGAGTGATGAGTCTGCAAGGAACACCAAGGATTGTTGGCATCACCAAATGTTAGCAGAGACCTATGGAGTAGACCCTCCCTCAGAACCTCCAGAAGGAACTGCCCTGCTGACATCTTGATCTTGGACTTCTAGCTCCCAAAAATTTAGTGACAATAAATTTCTGTTGTTTAAAACCACCAAGTTTTTGGTACTTTGCTGTGGCAGCCATAGGCAACTAATACACCTCTGCAAACTTGTTCTCTGGCCTCGAGAAGAAATTATCCTTTCTGAAGCTGGAAAGTAACACAGCTAAATGCGTGGGAAACAGTGGATGAATTATCAGAATTCCAGACTAGCCTTCACCAACCAAGAGCAGCTTTCTTAGCTGTCGGAAGTCATTTCCTCTGCCTTTGTTTGATTACGGGATTCAAACAAATCCTATAACAATAAATGTGAGGATTTCTTGGAAGAAAAGTTTCTATAAGCTCTTCCAAATTTCATGTCCTGTGTGATTGAACCAAACCAGAGGAACATTGTTTTAGGGACCTTGGTCTTTTCCTCATTTGCAGGTACTCTAGGACTTCTCCGTGAGCTTAATCTCTCTTACCATTGAACAAACCTGAAACCACACTCCCAAGCCTGTCCATTCAGCTCACATGACTGAGTTGTTGGTTGTATCAGTCTTTAATATTGCTAATATTTCCCACAGAGGTTGTATTCGTTTACACTCCCATCAACAATGCAGAAGAGCTGCCTTTTCCCTGCATCCTCTCCAGCACCTGTTGTTTTTGAGTTATTGATGATGGCCATCCTGACTGGAGTTAGGTGATATCTCAATGTGGTTTTAATTTACATTTCCTTGATGATTAGTGAGACTGAGCATTTTTTCATGTATCTGTTGGCTGCTGGAACATTTATCATAACACTGTAAGAAAGAGTTTGGCAATAACCAGATGCTTCCAGGGGAGGGGAGGCGGGGGACACATAACATCAATAAGCGTACCTGGTCTCAAACTAGGCAAAGTGGAAACCAAGGGGAGACCCAAACTTTACCTGCATCATGACCACTTATCTACCTAATCCTGAATTGTACCCCACATCTTTAAATAAATAAAAATACAGAAATTATTTTCACTGTAGTTTTTCACAGCATTCGGTATGATAACCCCTCATTTTTTTAAAGTGGAGTTTGGAGGGAAAATGTGCCCAAAATGGGGGAGAAGGTCACACTTCAACTCCACCTGAACACAGACCACTGCTTAGCTGTGGGGATGCTGTTTCATTTTACTTCTTTTAATCAAGAGAACAGATTTTTTAAAAACCATGAACTTACTGCACCACATCATTAAAAATAGCAAGGATAATAGCAAAGAGTAACCTAACAGCACCTGTTTGGGGTTTTTTTGTTGTTGTGTTGTTTTTCAGATCCTATCTCAGCCAATGGGAAGGTCAATTGCTAGGGTTCTAAGAAAAAAGCATGACCATTGTCTCTCAGTTTGATGTGAGGTTTGACAGTTGAATCACACACAAAAAGGGGCTCTTTGATAGTTGTGTTAAGACTTGTTATGAGGAGTTAGAATGGTGAGGTTTACCTTATGTAGACTTAAACATTAAGCAAGAACATGCTGGAGGTATTGTCACTGCTTCGTTTTTTGTTTATTTGTTTTTGTTTTTGTTTGGACTCAAGTTTCACACAGCCCATTTGATTAATTTCCCTGGGTAGTTCACATACTTTTCCATTCTTCTGGAAGCATTTTTCACTATCTGCTTTCTCATTCATCCACAAATATTTGAGTACCTTCCGTAAGCAAGACACTGGACCAGTCACAAGAATAAATAAACAAGCCGGGCTCGGTGGCTCAGCCTGTAATCCTGCGCCTTTGGGAGGCTGAGGTGAGTAGATTGCCTGAGCCCGCGGGTTCGAGACCCGCCTGGGCAGCGAGACCTCATCTCTACGATAAATCAAAAAATCAGCCAGGCGTGGTAGCGCGTGCCTGTAATTCCGGCTACTCGGAAGGCTGAGGCGGAAGGATCGCCGGAGCCCAGCAGGTCGAGGCTGCAGTGGCCAGGAGGGGCCACTGCACTCCAGTCTGGGCGACAGTGAGACTCCAACTCAAAATAATAATAATAATAATAATAATAATAATAATAAACAACAAACAAGTTATCTGCTCTAATGGAGCCTTGTGGTTGAATGGGAGCATTGAGCATAAATCAAACAATTGAAATAGTTATACATATTTACAAATTGAGATGAATTTTCTTCAGAAGAGAAGATCACTTAAAGAGAGGTGTTAGCCAGGCTCATGGCTCAGCCTGTAATCCTGCGCCTTCGGGAGGCTGAGGTGACTGAATTGCCCGAGCCCACGGGTTCAAGACCTGCCGCAGCAACTTGGTGAGACCTCATCTCTACAGTAAATAAAAAATCAGCCAGGCATGGTAGCGCGTGCCTGTAATTCCGGCTACTTGGAAGGCTGAGGCGGAAGGATCGCCAGAGCCCAGCAGGCGAGGCTGCGGTGGCCGGGAGCGACCATTGCACTCCAGTCTGGGCGACAGAGTGAGACTCCAACTCAAAAAAAAAAAAAAAAAAAAGGGAGAGGTGTTAATGAAAAACTCTGGTACAAATGGTGGTCAGGCAGGTGAGGAAGGAGACAGAGACACTAGAGCTAAGATGTGAGGAATGAATATCTGAACTTCAGGGAGGCATTGATGAGGGAGGAGAGGGGAGGGTATTCCAGGAAGGAGGGAAAGTCATCAGTGCGCCTAGAATGCAGGAAGACCAGCGTTGAGTGGTACAGAGTGAACATGGAAATGTAAGCAGGTTGTAGACCGTGACTGATAGCCTTCTTATTCATAATTATCTGCCCGGCTCACCGCTCCCCCAATTGATATAAGGCAGACCCTGTGGGAGTGAAGATATGGTAGAATCATCAGTATTACAGTGTTTATGTAGAGAGATTATTTCTCCTTTTGCCAAGTCGAAGGAGAGGGACTCAAGAGAATCACTTGTAGAAATAAGCAGTGCCAAAAGAAAAAAAAAGACTGGCTTCTTTATCTGGGAGCTTGGAGAGCCTGTAGGACTGCTTGACACAACCACTAGACTAGAACAAGCTGTATTGGTTGTGGAAGGAAGTTGACGTCTTCCTTCTGAAGAGTGATATGGATGGGGATAGTATGAATAGGCCCATGTATGGCCTAGAGATTTCGGAAGGTGAGAAGCCAACAAGAATACACCTGGCAGAACTTGCAGGGACAAGTCAAGGAGAATACTTTCTGAGATTGGTATGGGGGACCCTACCCCTTCCTAGTTCTCTGCTCCCTCACAAAGTCCAGAGGGGAGCTCAGTGATGCCCATGACAGAAGTTCGAGGACAATTGAGAAGGCGGAGGGCTGCATGTAGAGGCCAAACCAAGACATGTGCCAAACAGAGAGAGGTTAGGGGAATGGTCTAAAGAAGACAAGAGTCTCTTTCTCTTAGGAAGTCTTTGAGTATGGAATGTGGAAGTAAAGCTATCCAAAAGAAAGAAAGAGAGTTAGGAAAGGAAGGAAGGAAAGAAAGGAAGGAAGGAAGGAAGAAGAGAAGACTAGAAGAAAAAAAGAGGAATCACACAAACTGCACGTAGACACTTTCAGCAAAGGTCATAAGTTCTGAACAGGTCTGGATCCAAACCAAACCAGAAAGAGGGTCAACCTGAAATGTGGCCAGTTTCCTCAGATAATCCCTTCTTCTCTCAACTCTTTACTGGCCTCCACTCTGGAGGATCTAGACTCAACAGAAGAAAATGTGGAACAATGGAAGAGAAGACCATGTCCCCACCATGGTTCAAGACCATAAGCAGACCATAAGTCACACTGTAGCATAGTGGGGTGGGGAATGGAGAAAGTTTGAATCAGATATGAGACTAGACTGATTCACTGGACTAATTTTCAATAACTAATGTTGACTACAAAGTCATAGGATATATCTAACAATAATAATAATAGCCAGTCTTTTTTCTTCTTCTTTTTTTAAAATTTTCATTTTGAAGATGTGGGGTACAATTCAGGATTAGGTATACAAATGGTCATTGTACAGGTGATGTTTGGGCCTCACTCTAGTCCCCACATCACCTGGTTTGAGACCAGGTACCCTTATTGATGAAGTATGCCCCCTGCTGCTCCCTCTCCTGGTAGTTTCCCACTACTGCCAATCCCTTTCTTATAGTATTATGATCATTGTTTAGGGTCCACTTATGAGTGAAAACATGTAGTACTCAGTTCTTTGTTTCTGTGATAGATCAGTGAGTGTTACAGACTCTAACTCCATCCAAGTTGCTGCAAAGTTCATAATTTTGTCCTTCTTTATAGTTTCATTATATTCCATCATTTGTATGTCCCACGTTTTTTAATCCAGTCTACTTTCAATGGGCAGCACAGTTGGTTCCATGGTTTTGCTATTGTGACTAGTGCTGCAATAAATATGTGTGTGCAGATATCTTTTTTGTAGAATTATTTGAGTTCCTCCAGTTATATTCCCAGAAGAGGGATTGCTGGGTCATATGGAAGGTTGATTTAGATCTTTTAGGAATTGCCACACTATTTTCCACGGAGGTTGTACTAATTTATACTCCCATCAACAGTGTAGAAGTGTTGTTCCCTTTTCCTCACATCCTCTCCAGTATCTCTTGTTTTTTGAATTATTGATGATGGCCATCCTGACTGGCATTAGGTGGTATCTCAGTGTAGTTTTAATGTGCATTTATTTAATGATTAGTGAGGCTGAGCAATTTTTCATGTATCTGATGACTGTTCATATATCTTCTTTTGAGAAGTGTCTATTTATATCTTTTGCCCACTTTTTAATATGGTTGCTTATTTTTTTCTTTTTTGGCATGTTTGAGTTCCTTGTAGATCCTAGATGTTAGGTCTTTGTCAGATATACAGTTGGCAAATATTTTTCCCCAATCTGTGGGCTGCCTCCCCACTCTCTTTATGGTTTCTTTTGCTTTGCAGAAGCTTTTCACTTTAATGAGATCCCTCTTGTCTATCTTATCTCTCATGGTATGGATACTTGTAGTTTTGATCAGGCAGCTTTCCTATAATTGAGGATTGATGATCTCATGGTTGGCCTTCCCTTACATTCTACTTGGTGCACTTGCTCAGTATTCAGTATTGGGCACTGTGAGAAAAGGGCACATGGGAATTCTCATACACAGCCATGTGACTGTTGACACTTTTGTACTCAGATATTAAGAAAATAATCACTTAGTTTGTGTCTAGGAAAGGAGAAATGTATGTGCATGTTATTTTTGTTTAATGTTAGCCCTTTTCCCATTTTTTGCATAAAATATGTTGATTAATGTGACTTTTCATTGTGTATCTAATAAGCCTTTTTATCAAAGCATGTAAAATTTTAAAACTCTGCATTCAAGCACAGCATACTCCGAAATGGTACTTGGAAATGCATGACTGTGACCGGAAAATAAATTACTTAAGGAGACAGAGCACTTCTGGGGTCCAAAATCCCAATAGAAAGACTCCAGTCAAAAAGATGTGTCTTCCATACCACTAATTTAAAGCAATCTTTAAAAATGTTGTATAAGCCCACAATAAATGTCTGCAGGCTGAATTCAGTCTGCAAACTGCCAGCTTGTCCAGAGGGAGAAATTGCCCCTGCAGATCTCTCGTAGAGTTCTAGCCCTGGCAGAAAAGTCTTATTCAGCCCTCACAGCAATCAAGACTTGACCTCAGCAGCATTTGCCCATTTTCTCAAAATAGACTCTCTGGTTTAAAAAAAGAAAGTAATGATTTCTATTACTGGCAAATACCACCCCTAATACAACTTTATATGGACCCTGAAGTATAACAAATAAGGAAAGTTACTGTAGAAAACGAGATCTAGATTTCATACTGTCAGAGAAAAAAGTTACAAATAAGCAAAGGGGAAATGCCAGAATGAACCCTGTGGTGCTAGACTGGAGCGAGAGCATCAATAAGAACTCAATCTATTTTAAGGTAGATAGGCAGATACACATATACATGCATATGGTTCTGTGGATATGTAAAATACGTGGATAAACACAAAAGTAGCTCTGTGTGTGTGTGTGTGTGTGTGTGTGTGTGTGTGTGTGTGTGTGTGTGTGTGTGTACATGACTTAGTATACACACATCTATTTCCTGCTCTTTCTGCTGAGTGAGCCTAGAAGCAGTGATATATTAGCAACAATGAAGAAGCCTAGTGCTAAGATTTTGGTCTCTAAATACCATCCTTCAATAAAACAAATCAGCACTCTTTGAAGAAATGGCTGATTTCAGAGCTGAGTTAAAGAAAACACAAAATAAGCCTAAGCATTTTGTGATGCCAGAAAGTAGGGAAGAGCTAAAAAAGAAAAAGATGGAATTATATCTAAGGCAGACGTGTCTAACCCTCAGCCCACAGGCTGCAAGTGGGCCGGGATAGCTAGTAATGTGTTCCCGCAACATCTTTCAACATCATGTGTTTTATCTTCGTCATGACCCCATGTGTACTTCCATTTTTGAAGTTCACAATCATGCCTTATTCATGACATCACTTTTTGGCAGCACATACATTTGTGAGCAGCTGTTTTCAATTATGAAACACACTAAGAACAAAGTCTGAGCAAACATTTCTGAGCAAACACCTTGAGAACTCACTAAGAATTGCGACTACTTCCATCAAACCAGACACTGATAGATTAGTTTTATAAAAATAAAGTCACATTTCCCTTTAGTTTTATATCATTCTCATTTTTCTAAACTTTATAGTAAAAATATAAAAAATAAGTCTTATTGTATGTATACACTAACTATATTATATAATTTATATGCGACCTAAGACAATTCCTCTTTACTCAGTGTGACCCAAGGAAGCCAGAAGGCTGAACACCCCTAATCTAAAGGGTAGAGGAGTTCATTTGAAAAGGACCCTAGTGGCCAAAGCAGGAACACTTTGAGCAATAAAAAAGAATAAGAATGGTGTTGAATTACAATATAAAGAGTGAAATAGCCATAAATATATACTTATATAAACATGTGATTGAAGAAATAATTGGAGAAAGGGAAACTCTTTCTCACAGAATAATTCCAAATTTTAAAAAATGTAGAGAAGTAGAAATAAGAATAATAAATGAGGAAAACAAAAAATGCTACCAAGACGCCACAGTTATAATTGCTACAGGCAAAATCTACTGATAAATACTAAAATTAGGATATGAAACTTTAAGAAGAAATAGAATATTTGCTTTGCCTCAAAGTTTCACCTCTAAAGAGGGACATATCTTCTCCATGGTATTCTTCACCAAAAAACACTCCATAACCTCAGTCTAATCATGAGAAAACATCAGAAACCCCAAATTGAGGAGAACTGTATAAGTTACTTAACTGGTATTCCTCAAAATCATCAAGGTCATTAACAGCAAGAGAAATTAGAGGAACTGTCACAGCCAAGAGGAACATAAGAAGAGGTGACAGTGAAATATAATGTGATATCCTGGATGGGATCCTGGAACAAAAAATGGTCTTTCATGCAAAAACTTGGGAATTCCAAATAAATTCCGCATTCTGGTTAAAAATATTTGACCAGGGTTAATTTCTAAACTATAATAAGTGATCTATGGAATATAACATATTGTGTCAGGGTATTTATGCTATCTTTACAACTTTTATGCAAGTTTAAAATTATTTCAGAATAAAATGTCTTATTAGGTGGGATAAGAATTTTCTATGTAATGACACAACATATAAAATGACTGTTATGTTGCTTTATTCAAAGATGCGTACATCTATGAAGATTTATGCAATAACTATGTTATATAGAATTTACAGTACATTATGCTGGTTTTTGATCTTAAAAAGTTGGGAGTGCACATTTTATCAAGCGCTAAATGCTTTTTATGATTTTGTTTCTAATAGGAAATCCAATGTAACTTGTCATTACTTCTCTTTCATCTTTACCAATAGTATAACTCAAATGAAGTTAGAAGAGTTGCTTATGCTGGTTATTATAGATGGTTCTGCCTTCTAAAGAACCTAATAATAGAATAATGAGAAATGTTACAAATGATCCACATCAGCCTGTCTATGAAACACCATAAATGCTACCACCTTTTTCTTCATCTCATCACCATCGTATTATCTTTGTCTTGTGTGTACAAATACACTATGTGAGAACATGGGGCTATAAAGAGTCCTTCCCCTGATTAAAAATGTGTCATTTTATTAGGGAAAAGACACACATAATTAGAAAGTTATAGTGCCAATCCCTGAACATAGGTTTGAGGAAATGCGAATGTGCCCATTTCAGATTAGAGGCAGGTCCTGGAAGATGTGTCTAAAAAAGATGAACAGAAGTTTATTACGAAAGTAGGAGAAAATTCTCCATACAAAAGGAATAGCAGGTACAAAATTCAGACATCAAAGTGCACTAATTGCTTGAAAACGTTGTTTTGATAGGGCAGTTTGTATTCGACAGTTTTAAAAACTCAAGCTCCAGAATCAGTAAGATTGTGGTCAAATCCCAATTTTATCACTTCTAGTTGTTTGACTTCAGCCAGCTGATTTAAGCTCTTTGGACCTCAGTTCCCTCATCTATAACATGGTATAAGATGGAGCTGATTCAGGTACCTACATCAGGGAACTATTTTTGAGGATTAAATCATATCAGTAATGTAAGGTATTTGGCATAGTATCTAGCACGTGTTTACTACTTCAACTACAAATTGTTATTCTGAGAAATATACCTACAGAAAGTGATTTTGGAAGAATTTAGAAGAGTTGAGCAAGTGTAGAAGGAAAGTGTATTGTAGGCAGGGGAAATAGTATATCCAGGTGAAATCAGTGTTTGAGGGTGACAGAAACATATTGGTTACAGCATAAAGGATGGACATTGGAAGAAGCTTTGTGCGAAGCTAGTAAGAGTAGAGTTTCTTCTGTATACAACTGAGTTTTTGAATTACTTTAAGGATCAGAAGAACATATCAGCATTTGTTTTTGTAGGTGTTCTGAAGGATTGGTTTCAGGGGACAAGACTGAGATGGAAAGCCAGTTAGGGGGATTTCAGGAGGTGCAGTGAGATGAAATCTGGGATCGTTGGATTCAGCAGTATGGGAAATGTGGTGACTCTGGCAAGGGCGTTCCCATTGGAGGGCGGGTGGAGATGGTAGTAGCTGACTTGGGGAGGATTTCCTCAGCTAGAGAGACAGTATTCCTCATATCTAGTGTCCTGCTGAAACTGACCCCCTGGGGAGCTGGAAGGCTCTTCCCTAGAGGTGAGATCCTTGACCCATACCTGGGACCAGGCTCTTGACTCCATTGCAGGGAAAAAAATATTCAAGGAAGAGTCACAGAAAGTACAGAAAGGAGCTTTAATTTGAACTGAAGTAAGGGTGATCTCCAAGAGGCAATGAGTGTAGAGTGTGCTGGCTTTTATCTAGTGTGTGTGTGTGTGTGTGTGTGTGTGTGTGTGTGTGTGTGTGTGTGTCAGTTTCATGTCAGTCATAAGTCATTAGATGTTTGTGTCAGTTTCAAGCCACAGGAAGTTTGTGTCAGGTTCATGCTAGTTACAAATCATGGGAAGTTTTTTAACCTCTGGCTGAGTAATTCTCCATTCCTCCACCTATGTCTAAGCTAGCTATTCTGCCTCAAAGACATCTGAGACAGGAGAAAGTGGAAGAGGAGTGGGAAGCCATGAAGATGACAGGTGTAGGCTTCTCTTTCAAGAAACAAGCTTGAAAGGGAAGAATGTCTCTGCCCATTTCCACTTCTCAAGAGTCTTGAGAAAAATGAAAACCAATCAACACAGCAAAGGGGAAGAAATTGGAAGAGAGAGGATTAGGTTGAGTGGTTCCAGACTAGATGGAGGAGAGGGGCTCGAGTGCTGTCCCATTCACTTAGGTGAAATCATTCTCCTGCAGAGCTGGAAGTTACTGTGGCATGATGATAGCTTTGGTTTTTATGGCACATTTCCCTTAAGTAATTCAAATTACAGGCAATATGCTATCTCACTTATATATCTGGCATTTATATAAAAGAGTAAAGAGCCTCATTTTTCATTTGAGAACACTAAAATCCAAAGTGGTGAAGAGATTATAAAACTGAACAAAAGTTTAAATCTATATTTTTAAAAATGGTTTTTACTTATGCTATCTCCTGTGTTTTTTAAATCAAGGACATTATTTGAGTGCACACCTACATACAATACACACACACACATACACACATATGTATATATGAATTCTGTCTACTGTGAGCTTTTTCCCTATTAGCTTACTGAATATTCATCTTCTAACAAGAATCTAGTATTTAGTTTACACGAAACTCTAATATAATTTCAGAAGAAATGGAGCAAAAAAAGATGCATTTTTTAATCATAATGAGCATGTTTCCATGACTCAGTAAACTCCATAATGGAAATAACCGTGTCTCAGTTGAATAACAAAAGAGAGATATTATATAAAATAGAAGTGTTTGGGACCTCGAAGGAAAAAAAAATACAAAATCAGTCTATTAATTACCACTGCCTCTAAGAAATCATTAATTCTATTAAAGGGGATTTCAAGGGACAATCATAGAAGGCCAACTTATCCTTTCAATGTAATTAGTTTTTGAATAGGTTTTCTTCTCTCATTAATTTATTAGAGCTAGTTTAGCCTTGTTGCAAATATTATTTACACTGTTGCACAAAGTAACCTTCCGAAGGACATTTAAAGCTTATAAGATCTTAAATCTTATGATAAGAACATGAAAGTAAACATTTTATGCACATTTCAGGGATATCATCATTGGTGCAAATGCAACAGCCTTCCTAAGTGCTCGGCTGGACTCCCAAACCAGCGAGTACAGAACAGCCACTTAATTGCCCAGCATACTGCCTCCTCAAATCCAGAGGTGCTCTCCCCACTTACTTAAGGAGCACACTGCATGAATGAATGAGTAACAGATCGGATACACCACATGCAATTAATCAACTAATAGTATAAAATTGCTCTGAACATTTTGGGGTGCCAGCTGTCATCTAAAAATACAGCTTTTATGGCCCATAAGCTAACCAAGAAATGAGCCCTCCAATTTATATCAATGGCTTGAGTTGATGTGCCCAAGGAATTAAACCCCTCCAATTTGACCTTGAAAATACTGGATTTATTACAGATTTGTAGAAGGGGAGAAATTAGCAACTGAGACATGTTTTAAAGAAAACATTTTAAAAGTGTACCATATCACTGTCTCTTACGCAGTCATATGAGCTGACTGTCCTATGCCTACAGCAATAGATATGGTGTATGCCTCTCTAAGAAACTCTGTAGGATTCAACAGGCCATAGAGGAATCCTCTTTATATTTGTAGATCAAGGTTTAACAATTACATGGAGATACTATTAAGGACCAACATGTTGGTTCATTACTCCAGATATCCCATCAGTTTTTCTCCAGAAGCTGTGCAGTTTGGGCTGTCAAATCACATATACAAATTTATTACATATACAAATTACATATAATTTTAATTACATGTACAAATTTATGATTTTTCAACTCCCTTGAAAAATAATAGTTTATGCCTTAGGAAGATTCTGTATTCTGAGTCACTATGTCATGTATAAAACCGGCAAAAGTCATTGTGTAAAGAATCAAAGGGAACCCAGCCTCAATTTACTCACATAACAAAGAGTGGAACATAATGCAGTCATTTTTCATACATGGAACAATCAAAAAATATTCTTCAATGATATTAACCCACAAATCTATGCATATTTTTTTAAAACTAGCATGGATCTGATTTTTAAATGAGACTCTCACAAGTCCGAATGCTTTTTCTAAATTGTTTTCTCTCAGAAAATCACACCCCAAAAAATTACAAAAATTTTTATTGAATGTAATCCTTCAATTCAGTGATCGCTCACAGCGTTGAGAAAGGAGCTGATGCTGAATAATGGCTGAATATTTTAACAGAAGAAAGCACAGACTGAAATGTGGAAGATTTAAGCGATGAGGCAGAGAGTTTCGTGCGGAGCAATTATACCCAAAGTCCCGAGAGAAGGCCCAGGAAGGCACAAGGGCTTTCAGCTGCCCAATGTGTAATGATATCTCAGCGAGGCAGATGCTGAGCCGTAGAATAGCGCTGAGCTAAGATGACTTCTATTTTTTAAAGCTCAAGGTTTGAAATTTGTTTCTTTGATTCTAATTTCATTCTTGCAAATGTGCTTTTCTTTACCATGTGAGTCTGCCACAAAGCTATCGTCCGATCTATCCGTGGCAGTCAAACTTCTTGCTCATTGAAGCCATTATTAACTCCTACTTTGGTGCCGTTCCTTACATTATGTTTTTCAATGTAAAGAATAAAATCTTAGGACTCTCTGTACTACGTTTCTTCCCTTCAAGAATCATGATCTTTAAAACATTTTTGAAATGGACATTTGCAATTCTAATTACATTGAAAGAGCTTCTTTTCTTGGTATAGTATAGTGATCTTAAATTCATAACCAGTTCTTATAATCCATATTATTCGTTCATTTGCATCAAAGCAAACTTAACCTTGGAACATCTGTGCTTAAATGAAAAAGGGGGGAAGAATGTGGATAAAAGGTAGAATGCCGTTTTATAACATTTTAAAGAAAATTGATAGTGGCTTCAGAGTACCATGAAATACTTTTATTCACCCTGTTTACCTCACCCACCTACCCCAAACACACACACTCACTGCTCCCAGCTTGCACTTTCTTCTTTTTCCTCTGTTTTATCTGGGTCAGGATCATGGATAGGTAAAGAAGAAATGGTCAGAGCTATAGTGATTGATAGTAATAAAGTAAAAATTAAATGATTTTTTTTTTCGAGTTGGCATCTCACTCTGTTGCCCAGACTGGAGTGCAGTGGCACGCTCCCGGCCACTGCAACCTCAACCTGCTGGGCTCTGGAGATCCTTCTGCCTCAGCCTTACAAGTAGCTGGAACTATAGGCGTGTGCTACCACACCCAGCTAATTTTTTTTTTGATTTACTGTAGAGACGAGGTCTCGTCAAGTTGCCCAGGTGGGTCTTGAACCCACAAGCTCAGGCAATCCACTGGCCTAGGTCTCCCAAAGTGCTGGGATTACAGGCTGAGGCACCGAGCCTGGCCGTGATTTTTCTTTCTTTTTTTTTTTTTTTTTTGAGTTGGAGTCTCACTCTGTCGCCCAGACTGGAGTGCAGTGGCCACTCCCAGCCACCGCAGCCTCGACCTGCTGGCCTCTGACGATCCTTCCGCCTCAGCCTTCCAAATAGCTGGAACTACAGGCACGCGCTACCACGCCCGGCTAATTTTTTATTTTATTGTAGAGATGAAGTCTTGCCAAGTTGCCTAGGCGGGTCTTGAACCCGTAGGCTCAGGCTATCCATTAACCTCAGCCTCCCAAAGTGCTGGGATTACAGGCTGAGCCACCAAACCCAGCATGATTTTTCTTAACAGCATCATCTGCCCGTCTTTAAAACATTTTGTTGAGCTATAATATACATAAATAGGCATTTTACTGAATGTTTGCAAACTGAACATATCCAGCACCCTGACTGAGAAATATGGACAGTGCCTTAGAGTCCCTCTCTACGCCCTTCCAGTCACTACCCCTCACCCACACCCCCACTGAGGATGATCACTCTGCAGACACCTAGTGCATAGATCAATGTTGCCTGCTTGCCTGCTAGCTTAATTATTATAGATGGAATCATTCAGTGTGTAGTATTTTATTTTCTCTGGCTTCCTTCACTCAACAGTATGTTGTGAAATCCACCCACATTCTTGTGTTGGGAGGTGGTTCACTCATTCAAGTATTTAAATAAACCAAAATTTATTTTTGCATTCCACTGTCGATGGGCATTTGGATAGTCCACATTCCGGGGGACTGTCACAACTAGCATTGCTGAGGGCGCGTGAGGACATGACTGTGGTGTGCACACACTTCTGGTAGGTATACACCCAGGAGAGGAGGCACAGGGCCACTGGAGGTGTGTGTTTCATTTTTGGTTGCTGCTTGTTTATCTGTTAGCAACACAAATGAACTCTTACGAACTGTTGCTCTGAAAGGGAACCTTTCCCCACTTTTAGAAGATTTCAATTCAGTGCCTCAGCGATCAGATCTGAAATATTAGCCATTCAAGCAGCCAATTGTCTTTCTCTATTTTAACCGGCCCAACTATATATCTGTAGAGCAACGATGCCCACTATTCAAGGCAAGGCTTTGCACAACCATGAAGAACTTTCTGAGTCATCAAAAAGAGCTTCTCATTTGCTCTTTGTAGTTTTATGATACAATGACCAACTCGCGTTGGATTCTAATTCATTTATTTGCAAACATCATATTTCTACACTCTAGAAGGTGCTATAACCATGCATTTTAAAATGGAATCTTGCTCCTAAGAGCAGATGAGCTTTGAGACATATAAATATCTCTAATACAAATTAGAAAAATGCCATGTTTAAAACATGTAAGCAAGGTGATCATTTTTTTAATTCTGGTGTCCTATACATATTAAACATTATATTCTAGGATACTTGATTAAACATAACTTGCCATTTCCCAAACATATTCTTTTATAAGATTGTGTAATTCTAAACTTAGTCTAAACACTCATTAATTTGCCAGCAACAGACATCAGTTCAGTTGAAATGGCCACAAAAGTCTAATCCTCCACACCAACAAATTTATTCAGTCAATTTTGATATTTTATGCTTGTCTCTCCTCCCTTCAGGATACACCTAAAATCATTTCTTTTAGTTCTCAATTGTCTGCTAGAGAGTTTAGTACTGCAAAGTGATCAGTACAGTTAATTATTCAAAGAACATTTGCTTAGTTTACTTTCAACTATTGTGCCAGTCACTGGACTACAAAATAAGGAGCCAGGCTCCTCAGAGTTTACTGTCTCAGGGAAAAAAGATATATTGTTTAAGGGTCCCACAATGTAATTTCGAATGATGATATGTGTAATGGTTTAATAGTGCTCTCCCAGAATCCATGTCCAGCCAGAACCTCGGGATTAGACCTTATTTGGAAATTGGGCTTTGCAGAGGCAATTAGTTAACTTAATTACTCTGAATTAGAGTGGGTCCTAAATCCAATGTTGGGTGTCTGTAAGAGAAATTAGAGGGAGATTCAGATATAGAAACACAGAAGCACACAGGCAGGAAGGTCAAGTGATAACAGAATCAGAGTTACAGTGATGCAGCACAAGCCAAGGAACACCAAGGATGGCAGAGAATCACCAGAAGCTAGAAAAAGGCAAGGAAATGTTCTCCCTTTGCACCTTCAAAGAGAATGTGGCCCTGGTGACACCTTCATTTTTGACTTCAGTTTCCAGAATGCTGAAAGAATAAATTTATGTTGTTTTAAACTACCAATCTTGTGGTAATTTGTTAGCAGTTCTAGGAAACTAATATAATATGTATTAGGTTGGACCCTAAGAAATTGGTTATTTCTGGCCAGGCATGGTGAATCGCCTCTGTAATCCCAGCACTTTGGGAGGCTGAGGTGGGAGAATCACTTGAAACTAGGAGTTCGAGACCAGCCTGGGCAACATAATGAGACATCAACTGTACCACACACAAAAAATTAGCCAGTCATGGTGGTGCACACCTGTAATCCCATCTACTCAGGAAGCTGAGGTGGGAGAATCACCTGAGCCCAGGAGGTTGAAGCTGCATTTAGCCGTGGTCATGCCACAGCACTCCAGCCTGGGTGACAGGATGAGATTCTGACTCCAAAGAGAGAGAGAGAGAGAGAGAAAGAGAGAGAAGAAATTGCTGATTTCTGACAGCTTGGAGTCATACAAACAGCAGTATCATGAGTTTGTAAGAGAAAGCTGTCCAAGATTGTCAGAAAAAGCTTTTATGAGGAATTTCTAGTGGAACAAAAACCTGGAAAATGTAGAATTTGATGATGTTCAAGAGAGAAAGAAGAAGAGAGGGCCCCTAGCAAATGGAACAGCAGGTACAAAGGCTCTGAGGCAGAAGGTCCAGATGTTTTCGAGGATCTAAAAGATGTGACTGGATCATGGTGTAGGGATAGGGTCAGTTGAGGCTGGACAGGCAGGGAGGAGCCAAGACAAGCCTCAGAGCCTGGATTACAGATTTGGATTTGTAGGCTAAGCATGGTGGCGTTCGCCTGTAGTCCCAGCGACTTGGGTGGCTGAGGCAGGATTGCTTGAGCCCAGGAGTTTGAGGCTGCGGTAAGCCATGGTCTTGCCACTGTACTCCAGCCTGGGTGACAGAACGAGACCTTGTCTCTTAAATAAAGAAAAAAAGAAAAGGTTTATATTCTTGTTTTAAGAGCAGTGAAATGCCATTGAAGGGTGTTAAGCCAGAAAGTGGGGAGGTTACTATAACCATCGTCTGGAGAACAGATTAGAAGGAGCCACAGCAGATGGCGAGACCATCACAAGGAGTAAGGAGCTCAGTGGCACCACTGGCCAGGGAGACGTTGGTGGAGATGGAGAAAGTGGGCAGGCTGAGAGGTTTTCAGGAAAGAACTTCATGTTTCCATTTTGGCGACATGTCCAATTAATAAGCTATTTGACCTTGTGTCTCTTGGAAGATTCGGAATTCTCATAAAACGTCCATACCAGTTAGAACACATTTGGAGCCCCAGAGTCAACATTGATAGTCATGTAGCCATCCTGTTGCCCAAGAAATCTCTTGAAATAGAAGCAGCGATTTCATTTTTTTCCCTTATTTTTCCCTTTTCTCCTGACTCCTTTTTCCCTTTTCTCAGTGCTTCCAAACACTCTGATCATACCTCCCCCAGAGTCACCATGCTATTTTATTATCCCCTTCTGTTTGCAGAACTATCTACCTGGCTGCAGGGTGGGCTCGGCGAGGCACGTGCAGTGACTCATTTATTTTTATGTCCCCCGAATTAAGCACAAAACCTGGCCCATAAGATGTGATTTATAGGGAGTAGAGGGGTCTGCAAAAAAAAAGAAAAAAAGAATGATAATGACAGCATCAGTGTATACATAAAAGGGGCAGCAAATGCATGGATTAACAAACACTCTCTTTCTGCTCTATTTTATTCAGCCTGTCTCTGGCCAGATATAGCTGCCTTACTCTCTGGCCTGACTTAATGGATTAACCACCGAGAAAGGAGGTAATCAGAGGCTGGCTAGGCAGAGAGGCAAGGAGGGTCTTGAGGGAAAATAACACCTGTGGGAACGCCCCTGCACTACTACACCCCTTATATAACTAGCAATTGAAAATGTGGTTGAGTGCCGGGCTTGGTGGCTCAGCCTGTAATCCCACGCCTTTGGGAGGCTGAGGTGAGTGGATTGCCTGAGCCCGCGGGTTCGAGACCCGCCTGGGCAGCGAGACCTCATCTCTACAATAAATCAAAAAATCAGCCGGGCGTGGTAGTGCATGCCTGTAATTCCGGCTACTTGGAAGGCTGAGGCGGAAGGATCGCCGGAGCCCAGCAGGTAGAGGCTGCGGTGGCCGGGAGCGGCCACTGCACTCCAGTCTGGGCGACAGAGTGAGACTTCAACTCAAAAAAAAAAAAAAAAGAAAATGTGGTTGATGTGGTTAAGAACATCCTCTTCAGCCAAGACGTTTTGTTCAAAGGGACTTTTGCCATTTGAACGCAGGCACAATAGCTTAACTAAGTGTCCTAACTTGACCTAAGCTTATTGTAATATCATTAGCATGACATTAGCTTTGAGGTTTTACCCCCCCCCCCCAGTGGGCTTTTCTGTGGTACTTATGGGTAATAATCAAGATGGACAAGGGCACACATGTAGTAAAGGCTGGGACCAGAAAGCAACTAGGAGGATGAGCAGTGGGTAAGATGCCAATGAGAAGAACACCCCTAGAAGGGAGAGAAAAGAACCCAGAAAACTCTCCCACTGCGGGTAACCCATTTTGGGGGCCCCTCTGTTTTTCTGGAGTGCTTTGTTGCTTAATAAGCTCCTTATTTCACTCATCCTTTGGGCGTCCATGTTCCTTAATCTTCTTGGTCGTGGGACAAAAACCCGAGGTTGTGGGTCTCAGCCAACAGCAGAGTTAAAAACTCCTGCAACACCGCTTTCTCTGTTTCTGCGTGCTCTACTTCCCATTGGTGAATAGTTTTCTATTAGTTGTATCGACTTTTAGAAAACAAGTCTCTTTCTAGTAATTCTCTTTGTTTATGCATGGAGTCATTTTTCTAACCGGCCGCATTTCACGGAGATGCTGCTGGGTTTTGTCTGGGACCTTTGAAAGCTCATTCTCTATCATTGTTGCCATCATAACCATCCAATTGTCGAGACCGTGCCATTCTGCACACATCACTGTGTTGAGTTCTCCACTTAGGAAGGAGAGAAGGCAGTGGACGACAGTGGCCCCTTCTCCAGACGACCCTGCCATCTGAGACAGAAAAACAAAGGCTACCCATGAAATTAAACAAGACTACGTTCTAGCAGCTAACGTAAAATGTTTATGTTACACGAAACAAAAATGTAGGAGCAATTTCCACAACATAATGAGAAATCAGGACACATAATCTGACTATGAGTTCGCAATCAGATGGACAGTGAAGCCACTTACTGTATTGAAACGGAGATGTTTTCCCCAAAAGAGAAGCCCCCACTGTCTCTCTGGTCAGTTCGTGTTTCCACAGATGGGGAGGAGAAAAGAGTCACTGCCTCTCTTCCTGTTCTAAAAGCTGCCTTGGCCGCTAATCCTAATCTTTCTACAACCCCAAGGCAAGGTATCATCATAAAGTAAAAGTAAACCCAACAAGGGGGTGACGAACTGGTGGTTTGTGAAAAATGCCTCCCTCGTTCCTGCAAAAAGGCTGCCTGAATAAATAAACACACTTTTGACACAGGATCAGTGTTCCACAATGTTTGGAAAGCCAGGACACAAGGGCAGTCATAGATAGATGATTTCCAGTCTGTAGTTAGGAAGGAGGGAAGGGGACAGCTTAGTAGAAGTCAGAAGGGACCCCGAGAGAAGTCAGCACTGGAAAGAGAAAAGAGAGGGTGAGAAAGTGTAGAAGGAATTCAGCTAGCTAAAATCCATCCTCATCTCTCCTTAGTTCAGCACTGCTTTCAGTGTGTGATGCTAAATCTCACCTTCCCTGAAACTCGATTTGTAGAAACATAAATATACAAACTTAAATAAATCCATTGGCTGGCCGTTTCTCACAAAGATATTTTGTGACGTTTAAGTTAATAGTTCCCAAACATCCTTGCAACCAAATAGAAAACTCTTGATTTTTGGACCAAAGGTGGTGTTCCTATTTTGAGTTTTTCTTTTTGATCTGCTAGACGACACAATCAATTTTTTTTTGACATTTTCTATCTCTCTTTTAATAGTACTACTAGCATTATGCTAAGTAGAATCATTCATGTTTCTATGATTTTTGAATTTTATCATGAATATGTGTAAAAACAAATGTTATTGTTTAAATACATGAATGATAATAAATAAGTAAACAATATTTGAATGCCTAAGATGAAAAGAGGCTTATCTGTGGGAATAAAATAACACAGAGTTTTATTCTGGGTTTTTTGTTTTGTTTTGTTTTGTTTTGTTTTTCTGGTTTAGTTTTCTGGTTAAGCTTTGTATTGGGTTTTGTTTTCCAAAAAAAAAAGTTTTCATGTCCAGCAATATACAGCACGCAAAAGTATACTTGGTCGGTCTTTGCTGCCATCTACTGGTCCCTCGTGTAATTATTCATCATGGTTTCAATGTCAAACATCTGATTTTCTGTAACTTGCATGGTATTATAGCTGCCCCTCGTTTTTTTCTTCTTTCTGTCTTTTCTTTAGTTAAAGCAAAGTGAAGCCAATGCAGACACCAAAGAAAAGCTCCCTTTGCGCCTGCGAATCTTTGAAAAATTTCCAAACAGACCTCAAATGGTGAAAATCTCAAAGCTTCCTTCAGATTTTACAGTTCCTAAAATCAGGTACCAAATGTTTCTTTCATTGTATATTTCAAATACATTGTAAAAGATTTAACTTAAATCTCACTTGGCCCTTCTCTTAAACTTATATGTGGGTCAGGTTTTTGGTTTTTTTTAACCATTTTTGACTTATATTTCTGTTCTCTCTACCTCTATTTTAAAAATCATTGGCCCCTCTAAGCAATATATTCAAAGAAGAGTCACTTTAGTACCGTAGTAGCCTAGGCAAGAAGGCTGCTTCCCACGGCTTCTCTCTGGGATGATTCCTTGGGGACTGGATTTCCCAGGTAACAGGCAAATGTGCTTGATGCTTGATGCTTGGGCATGGCAGGTAGACACCAATCTCTGAGCCCTGACCACATGAGGATGAAACTGCCCCTGCAGTCCTTTTATTTTTAAGCAAATAGAAAAGGCACCCCGGTCAGGTTTCTGTACAGTCTGTGTTTGGACTACCATGTCTGGATACAATATAATTTGTCTCCCATTTTTTAAAAAAAGAACCAAGGCATTTTCCACTTGTGCTCATTTGATTTTCTATCACATTTGCCCTCCTGTTAAACAAATGCATCAAAGATGCTTTAAAACATCTGTTTTTAATAATGAAATGAAATTCTTCTAGTTATCACTCAAAAAAATACAAATAGAATCAGAATAATATGAAATGAGTTTTTAAAATAATTCTGTGGGGGGGGTTATAAAAGTTTGAGACTGGATGTGGTGCCATGGTAATTAAAATTCAAATAGAAATATATTTGCATTTCTGATTTGAAACACAAAATTAATTGAGTTTGGTTATTTGAAGAGCTGTTACTTGAATTTTCACCATGCCTTGGAGATCATACAAAGTCGATTTCCTTTGAATCTTTAAGTGTAAAATTATCTCTTAATGATTCTTATGACAAATGGAAGTTTAGCGTGAACTAATTTCTCCAAGTCTTAGAGGGAAAAAAAGTATCTTGCTACCACAGTAGAGATCAAAAAATACCATCGATTACTGAATATTATTGTTTAAAAGCTATTTTAGTGAGGTTACATTTTTTAAAGCAGGAGTCACTGAAGGAAGCTTTCTCTAAATTAAATCTAAACACCATTCTTGATATGATGTGTCGTGTTTCCTATGATCTTTTGTCACTGCTTTGTATTAGCTCAAGAAAACTCATCACTGCCAAATGCCATCCCTTGCTCCTTTTCATAATAATGCTTAATGTGTGTATACTTCATTTGCAAAGGGAAAGTTTCATGAAGCAGTTCATCGACCGCCAGCAACAGGACACTTGCTGCCTCTTGAGAAGCCTCCCTTCCGCCTCTTCCTCTTCATGTGACCACTCCAAGCGCTCGGCAATTGAAGACAACAAGTACATTGATCAAAAAGTAAGAGCCACCCTCTCAGATGACCAGAACTTTAAAGCATGTACGTTAGAGAAGAGAACTACAGAGTTATGTAGGGTCCTAGAACCCAGTGTCTCAAGAGAATAATAATAATTTTTAAAAACATGCTATTTTATTTGTAGAAGAAATCGATCTAACATTTTTACTTTTTATGAATTTAACTTTGCATGTCTCCAAGTCAGATTTTGAGCAGCACCACATGACAGCATGTAATTTTGAATACATTGAGAGCTCCCAAATCCACATTTTCCCTTGTGCAGATCAAAGGGCTCCATTACAGTCCAGGTGTAATGATGGCCTGTGTGTCCTCTTATGAAAGTGACGGTGCTTAGATACAATTATGACATCAGGAAGCACAACTAGGGCAGTTTTCTCTAAAATCAGTAAATGTAATTGCCATGTATCTAATGCTTAGTGTGTGACAGGAATTCTTTAGGTACATTACTTTATTAACATCCTGAGCCACCTATTTTTTATCCTTTGAAGAGTAGATAGAGATGTTTTTTCTTAGATTCCACACATGCATATAAAGCCAATTTAGTTAACCATTTTAAAGGGGGCAGGCACAGTGGCCCACACCTGTAACCCCAGCACTTTAGGAGGCCAAAGCGGGAGGACTGCTTGAGGCCAAGAGCTTGAGACCAGCCTGGGTAGCATAGTGGAAAAAAAAAAAAAATTAGCCAAGCACGTGGCAAGAAAAAAGAGTTTTAAAGGAATGCAATTGTCTATTCCTTAACTTTAAAAAATGATGTGAGCCCCAAAATGTATTGTCTAGGTGCAATAAGTAAACATATTTATAAACACACATATACATATAAATGTTCATATACATATGCATATATAAGGGGGTACCACCCAAAAAATGGAATTATCTTTTGGAGGGCAGGTCCTCTGTATTATAAGCTTCCCCCACTAGGTAAATTTTCTAGGAACCCATTGGCATCAGTGTACCAACTAGTATTGTAAGAGGCCACGTTCAGCTTAAGTGAATTTTGTTTGGAGATTCTTTCACACATCTTTCTGTTTCGTGATAGGTGCTTTACAAGCACACCCGCCCACACCACTGTCCACAAAAACTGCTTAGTGTTCAGCAGTTTTTTACCAAAAATGGCATGACCACTCCATGCCCCACTCGTCCTATTCACCTGATCTTGCCCAAGCAACTTTTTTGTGTTTCCATGGATGGAAAAAAAAGTCCTCAAAAGGAAACGTTTTGCCCAGGTGGAAGAGGTGAAACAAAAAAACAGTAGAAACACTACAAGGTATCAAAATGTATTTTAAGTGCATAAACTGCTCTGACCAGTGGAAAAAGCATCCGAATGGGTGTACTGCATCAAATGGAGAGTATTTTGAAGGTGACTGAAGTTTAAACATGTAAGATCAAATACATCATTTTTTATAAATAAACTCTGGGGTTCTTTGGTTCCCCTTCATACACTATCAAACTGTGCATATATCAGTTTGATTTCGTAATCAATATCAGTTAAGTTAGAAAGTGAAAGATCAATAACCATTATTCAGTATTAAAGACATTGAACATTAGCGTAGCAAAGGCATCTAGTTCACTTGCAAGTATCTCACGTTGGAATTCCTAGCTTTTTTTTTTTTTTCGGTTAAATTGTTACCATTCTTTTTCTATCACTCATAATGAAGTCCATATTTTTCTGTTACATGTGGAAAATAAGATACCCTCTCTTCCATGCTCCCAGACCCTCCTCTTCTCCTCATTCTCTCCCACCTGCAGGGATGAGGTCTTTAGAGTTCCTTCACCTAACTCTGCTCCCTCTCCTTCTCCCTATCCCCTTCTCTAATGAGATGTAATAACTACTTCCTGTCTCTCTCCCCCAATTCCTAGATTCTCTGCTGCAGTTCAGTTATTTTGCAGTAGATGATGGTGATGGTGATTTCCTGTGCAGGATATCTCTTCTTTCTTTTCTTTTTTCTTTTTTTTTTTTTTGAGTTGGAGTCTCACTCCGTTGCCCAGACTGTTATGCAGTGGCACGCTCACTGCCACCCCAGCATTGACCTGCTGGGCTCCAGTGATCCTTCCCCCCCAAGCTTCCAAGTAGCTGGAACTACAGGTGTGCGCTACCATGCCCAGCTAATTTTTTACTTTTTATTCTTTTTAATTGTAGAGACAAGGTCCAGCCAAGTTGTCTGGGCTGGTCTCGACCGTGTGGGCTCAAGCAATCTACTCACCTTGGCCTTCCAAAGTGTTGGGATTACAGGATGAGCCACTGAGTCCAGCCAAATCTTCTTTTTTAAGGATTTCCATGTGTTGATTTTCTTTCCACAATCTACAGGTTGTAGATGGCAAGTCTGATGCCAGTTTCTTTTTTGGGGGGGGTGGTTGTTTTTGTTTTTTTAAGTAATTAGGTTTTTGTTTGGTAGCTTTGGTTTGCTAGTTTATTTGGGGTAAGATTTTCTGTGTATCTTTGGACCTTAGAAACTTTATCAGGATATAACTTATATGTCTTTTCTCATCAGAACTGCCCAGACTAGAGAGTCTTTTCAATTGGCCCACTAAGATATTTGCTCAGGAAAATTTCCACTTATTATTGTGAATTCTTACTTTTCTACTTGCTCCTTCGGCCCTTAAGACTGCCATCTCTCTATTTTTGTTCTGTGCTGGGTCCTTCAACCACTAATGTAATCTCAATTGCTGTCATCCTTTTAAATTTTTAGTGAAAAATCAAGAAATGTGTGTGCTACTCTGAACTCTCCTTAAAGGCTTTACTATTATTATTATTTTCTTCATCATTTTCATCATTATTCCCATTGAGACAAGTTCTAGTTCTGACATCCAGGCTGAAGTGCAGTGGCTATTCATAGGCACAATTATAGCTCACTGGAGCCTCAAGCTTCTGGCCTCAAGCGATCCTCTCACTTCAGCCTCCTGAATAGCTGGGACCACAGCGTGCGTGTCCCTGCACCTGGCTATTTTTTTAAACTAAACTTTTCATCTCTCCTCTTCACAATTATAATCCACTCAACACTGTACACCAGGCATGGATTTAATGGAAGCAGATTAAGAAGTGAGGCAATAATGGCTTGGCTTCAGCCTGTCTGAGATTACATTGTAAGTACTAGAAAGCAGATTGTTTGGGTTTTGTTTTGTTTCCAAAGCAGACTGGAGGCCCGTGGTGTGCAACAAACTCCCAACTTGGGCTGTGGTTGTGACCACTTATCTCCAGGAAGAACTGTTAGCCCAAAGCAGCAAACCACAGCATCCTTTGTTAAAATCACTCATCACAATATTCTGCTGCAAACAAAGTGTTGAAATATTACTCCATGAAAGTTTATTTTCCCTCCAAAAAAACTTGGTGGTTCTCACATTTCCTGACAGAGTATTTTGATTTAGTGGGGAGAAATATAAAAAGATTCTTGGCAAGTGTGGGGAGGGCAGTGGGGGGAGTCTAAGAAGAACCTGGCACATTGCTCTGCACCCTGTGACCTCTCTGGGTGATCTCTTTGTTGGGTCTGGTTCAAAGAACTTAAAATGCCATTTCTGATCCTTTAATGTCCTTATATTTTTGTAGCTTTTCTTTATCTTCTCATTTAACTGTTATTTTTAACCAACTGAAAGCAAAATAACAATTAAAGTTTCATTCTGTCATCTTACATTTGTGCCTCTCTCATCATCTCCTAAAATATAATGAATTAGCAAAGAGGCTGCTTCTCAGTGGTATCCAAGTCATTTAGCTCTAAAAGAACCTAGAATTTTTTTGTTTTGGTTTGGTTTTTTTGAGTTGGAGTCTCACTCTGTCACCCAGACTGGAGTGCAGTGGCCACTCCCAGTCACCGCAGCCTCGACCTGCCGGGCTCCGGCGATCCTTCCTCCTCAGCCTTCCCAGTAGCCGGAATTACAGGCATGCGCTACCACGCCCGGCTGATTTTTTGATTTATTGTAGAGATGAGGTCTCGCTGCCCAGGCGGGTCTCGAACCCGCGGGCTCAGGCAATCCACTCACCTCAGCCTCCCAAAGGCGCGGGATTACAGGCTGAGCCACCGAGCCCGGCTAGAACCTAGAATTTTTTGAAGACTGTAGGCAGGCGGCCCTAGTCTATAAAGCTGGTAGACTCAAACACACATTATTGTCCACAAAGAAAATTTCTGAAATTTGGTTAGGTTGCCCTCAGTAGATATATGTCTAGTTAGCCCCCAGGCAGGTAACTACAGTTGGAATAATATCGTGTATCCCTGGACAGCATTCATTATCAGCGTAGATGCTCCAGCTTGGAAATAGAGCACATTTTGTCTTCATCAGAAGACCTGCTGTTGGGAGCAGCAAGGTGACCACTCCTGTCACCAATCACCCATTCGTAAAGCTTTGACTTTATTTAGGTTGTCAGAAAAGTCAGCTTCATTCCTGTCAGGATCCACTGTTCCGAGCATAACTCCCACCAGTCTTTGACGTGCTTCATAGGGACTTAGGATTTGTCATCCGTGTTGAAATCTCCAACAGAAAATCCTTCTTCAATGAATTTCAGTGATAAGGATTTAATGGAAGCAGAAATCTGAAAGAAAGCAGTGGTCTGGCATTTAAAAAAAAACAAAACCCTGAAGCCACTTAAAAACAAACGTAGATAAACACAGAACAAAAATTCTGGTGATCATACCACCATTTGCTCCTCTTCTAAAATATTTTTCAGCAAGCACTTAGGATATTTCTGTTAAAAATCCCAATTGCCTTTGGAAATGCCAGTCAGTGTGAAATAAGGGGAAAAATCCTTCACTCTACATGGAAGGAGCTGTCCCACCCCTGGGAAAATGGAAGATGCTTTTTCCTCAATGACTGGTAAGAAAGAAAAAGGGAACGAGGGGCTGGCTACCCAGTGATTCTCACGACGTGAGCGAAGGAACAATAAAATAATACTTTTCCCTTAATGGTCAGCTGTAGGGAGAAACTTCTGACGTCCACTACACTAGAGAGCATCAGCTGTTTTCAGAGAAAATCGTGAGTCCCCAGGGACCTGAAGACTACAGGTTAAGGGAGGAAAAAACACCTGACAACAACACAGGGGGCTGGGACTTGAGGAAGCATTGCAGGAAATACAAAAGCACATGTTAGCCAGATTTTCTCCCGGTAATTACCCTGGCTTTGAACAGTGATAAGTAATTCCCATGGCAACCTCACTTTGCAGAGACCATGTTTTTAAAAATAGCTCTGTGTGATCACCTTCATCACATCGTGTAAAATACCTGTCCTTTTCTCAGGAAACAAAGAGCAAACAAAAATGTAAAATCTTGAAGCTGTTGTTGGGACCAGGCCCAGATTCTGAAGAAAAATGACAGGACAATGTTTTCCTGCTTCTCCTTGGGGATAAAGGACTGCCCTCCCAGATTCCATAGAAACAACATTCCCCAGTGGTCATTCCCACTCTCTTTCTCCTCCTCCTCCCGCTCCTGTGGGCAGCCATGAGGGCTTCCTTTTCTTTCCGATTCAAGGATCTCGAGAGGAGTTTTTCTAATTTCCAAACAGAAAGAAATCAACCAACCATTTCCACTCATTTTTTTTTCTCTGTTATTGATATTAAACCCTAAGTTCCTTAAGCAGGGTGGTGGTTAATAAACTGGGATGTAAACTTGGCATTCCAGTAACCCTGTAATAAAAGCAACCCACTTAGTCCTCAAGAGTGAGTTATCTCATCAGAGCCCAGTCTCCATTGTGGTTGAGCCTAGGTCATCCCAGGGCTCTTCGGCCTGAGCTCCTAACAGGTCTACCCTGCTGTCCTGGTGTCTTGGTGGATGTGCTCATTAGTGGTGGTCTGGGAAGCAAGATTGGACGTCACAGAGTCACGCAGCCTGAGACATGGTGGGATGAGCTGTCCAAGCCCCAGTCACTCCAGCCCCTGCACTTCCAAGTACAAGAACCTGTGTGATAATCAACACTGAATAATTCTCTGAAATAGGACCATGTCCGTTCACCCTCCTATCCACCTACTTTTTTCCTGCTAAGAATATAGCTGGTTCCTTAATAAACCTTCACAATTCTCTTTGTTTAAACAATTCTCTTTTTTTCTCGCCACTATACTAATGAGGAAGCCTTCACAGTTAACAGCAAATTTTTGTACAGAATTAAGAGGAAAATGACAAATGTAATTGCTATGTTTTGTTTACCCTTCCTAATTCCAGTCAGTCATTCAACAAACCTGTTATTCATCTGCCACTCTTCTGGGCTGTGGGAACTCAAAGGGAGCAAGATGTGAACTTGTCCTTTAGAAGTTCATTGTCCAATCAGAAACACACATGCATGAATGAATGTAAAAAGTATGACAGGAACCATGACACAGTCTCCCTTACGTCCTCTTTACAGAGAAAGATGACTGAGAGATGGAGGAGGAAGGCATTCCAGGGAGAGAAGATTAAGTGATTCAGCTTCAATCCTTATCTGTAAAATGGGGATCATTCTTGTTTTCAGTGTTTGTTATGAGAATCAAATATTGCAATACGTTAAATGCCTAGCACTGGACCTGGCATGGTGTGTGCTATATGCCTCTCAAACCAGATAAGGAAGATAACTGCCACCAAACCATACCAGGAGGTCAGACTCAGTAAATAAACTTCCACTCATCAATTCAGACAAATGACTTTCATTTAAAAAAATTTAACCTTCAGATGTAATAGTCTGGTTGAGCACAACGTACTAACTACTGACTAATTTCCTTATCCTAGGCCAACCCAACGTTTTTGAGTTTGATTATTATTGATATTTCAGTTGCTACTCTCATTGTCTACCCAGTGTCTTAGACTCCCAAGAAGGAAATTGTTCTGGAAAGATTCACTCTTCACCAAATCTTGTTGATTGCCATAAAGCATTTTGTCATTTTCTGTATGATCATAGGGTTGTTTGACAATTTGTTCTATTAACTGCTCACATAGCAAGTTACTCAGCTAGATCTATAATTTCTAGGGTGAACATTTACTTAATTATAAAGAGAGAGAGAGAGAGAGATCAGCCTGTTTTCATCTTTAAGTCTTTTTTCTTTTCTGAAATTAAAAAAAAAAAAGACATAGCTCTAAAAGATGAGTGGGAAATTGCGTGATACCGCCTTGTAACTGTGTGCTGCATCTCAAAGATAACAAAGTAGCAGGACCCAAGGAGGGAAGAATTGGTGTTCATCAATCCACATATAAAACCCGGTAAAGCTTAAAAATGCTTTAGTAGATAATGGGTTAGTAATTTAGTCACAATAATGGAAAGGAAATAAAAAGATACATCATATAAATTCAGAACATATTATTTTCTTTTTTCTTGGTATTTGCAGTAAATTCTTAAACTCAGAATAAAATATAACTGTGTGTGAATGCACACTCTTTCAATCAACAATCATTTTTTTGAGAACCGTTATGTGCAAACAGTTTGCTGGGTCTTGAGCGAAAAACGCATTTTTCTACCTTCAGCTAGCATGAGAGGTAGAATTCCCTGTCAACGATTATTTTTTCAGAATATGTAATTGTGTCATCATTTTAAAATTGAGATCATATGTGACCTGTTTGTTTTTCTTGAGTGTATATTCACTGAGGGTTAAAAGTAAATCAGTCTAGGATTAAGAACCTTTTTTATAAGTAATGCAGGTTTTAATCAAGAATTTTCTGAACTGTCTCTGAAACAGTTATCAAAGAACTAAGGTTGCTGCTAAATCTACCTTTGACATTTACATTTTGCTCTTTTTTAAAGCATTTTTCTCTTTGGGGTATAATTTTACTCATACATTTTATTTTCCATTAAGTGTTATCTAGTCTCAGTGTACTTTAGTCATTGCTGATGAGGGTTGTTCTTGTTATTTGTACCTGAAGTTCAAATGTAGCTGAAAATAAATAGAGTCCAAAGACTACTTCTTTGTATTGTCAGATACCATGGATTTTAAATTCACAAACAGCTGCATGGCTAAAAGCATCTGACATTTTCTCTAGAATGATAAGCCCACTCATCTTTTTATACCTGCAGATTTCAATCTTAACCTCACTGTTTTTATTAGATATAGCCATAGAATCATTTTGTTTTTTACTTCTGTAGTTTAAATCTATCTATATATTTGTATAGTGTTTTATGAGTAAGCACTGTGTATTAAACATATCTAACTTTTTTAAATAATTGAAGATATTGCTTTTTCCTCATCCTTTTCATCACCAGCCTTCATTATCCTGCTCTATATGATGGGTCAGGTGTTCGAGATTTGACCAAATCTACAGTGACCCCCTAGGCTTTAATGGCTAAAGCATTGTTGTACAATTCAAGTGCCAAAAAAAAGTCAATTAACTTTTCAATTGTCATTTTGCCTTATTCACATTTGTTATTTCAAGGATTAACTACCTTAATGGTGTCGCACAGAAAAGGGGCAGCAATTAAAAGTGATCTTTTAATATTATGAAATTAATTTTTTTTCAAAAATATTGCATGCACCAACAATGTGCAGTGTTAGAACCACAGAGGAAAATGTAGTAGACAAGAAATGCACCATCCGTATCACATGGAGCTTACAATCTCATGGAATTCACAGAGAGATGGCAAGAATTTCACACAGGGCAAGGATCCACTTGTGCTGGGAGTCTTGGAGCCCAAAGGAAGAGTGAAGATTCGGT
The DNA here is from genome assembly GCF_000164805.1 of Carlito syrichta. Lineage (NCBI taxonomy): Eukaryota > Metazoa > Chordata > Mammalia > Primates > Tarsiidae > Carlito > Carlito syrichta. The sequence goes on from NW_007070544.1 coordinate 702,532, forward strand.
GTGTTTGTGTGTTTGTATGTGTGCATACATATGTACGTTTATGCATATTTTAACTCTTGTGCATGGTGTTTTTACAGGGTTAAGAATTTATTATATTGGCCAGGCAAGGTGGCTCAAGCCTGTAATCCCAGCACTTTGGGAGGCCAAGGTGAGAGGATTGCCTGAGTTCAGGGGTTTGAAACCAGCCTGGGCAACATGGTGAGACCTCATCTCTACAATAAATCAAAAAATTAACCAGGCATGGTAGTGCACATCTGTAGTTACAGCTACTTGGAAGGATTGCCTATGCCCAGTAGGTTGAGGCTGAGGTGGCCATGAGCATGCCACTGCCCTCCAACCTGGGTGACAGAGTGAGACTCCAACTCAAAAAAAAAAAAAAAAAAAAAAAAGAATGTATGATATTGAAATAACTTAAGATCAAAAATCTTGACCCATCATCTAAAATTCATTTTTCCCGAAATGCACGTTTTAAGACACATTTCAAAGCTTTATAACATGATATTAAAATGATATTCACCTTTATGTACATCTATAATCTAGCTATTTTAACCTTGCTGCTACCTGCATTAATCGCCTTTTAAAATTGTTTCTTTCCTAGCATAATGTCAATTCCATAAAAAGTTTATTTTATAGAAACATCTTGCCATACACATGATCTGATCTGTCATATGCACCTTGGGATTAATTTTTAGTTCATGAGTGCATGAAAAATTCAAATATAGTCAAATGAGGTACCACCTTCAACCTATGCAATTTTAAGTCACTGCTTATTTCCAATTACTATATTTTATGTGGGAGACTTATTCAATAAAGTGGCTCATTACAATAATTACAGTACACCTTTCTAGCAGAAATGACATTCATCAAGCTGTATTCATTGGACCATGGTTTTGTACTTTATGGTCATATGTTTTTATAACCACTTCCCCATTTATCATTAATCTGTTAATATTTTCAAAGCGACAAAAGAAAAATAGAATCTCTCAAACTTTTTTCCCATTTAGAGACACAAATGTGTTGTTAATACTCTAAATCAAAAAAGTTACTTGAATATTTATAATACTTGTGGTGTTCTTTCTCAAAAGAATATCAATGGCTTTATTCTGAAAGTTGTAACTAGGCTGAAGCAATGATTCTTTAGGCATAAGCATTGCAGCATCCCAAAAGAATATTAACTGATAGGTCTGTGATTACTTCCAGGTGACTTAATTAATTAAATTAATATTCTGATGGATCAAAAGTTGTAATGGATTCCAGATTTTAAGGAATCAATAAATGTAAAATATAAATACTATGAACATACTGGATTTAATGGGTTATAAAATTCATTGATCTCTCTCAGTCCTTCAGAGTCATCATTCTGAAAATAAATTAGGCATATGTAGAATAAACACAAAGTTGATTAGTTTAGATTTTGCATTAAGATTTGTGATGTCAGAGTTTGTAATATGTGTAAAGTCAATTTTTCAAGTCAAGCGGACAATGTTTTGTTACAGTACAGTTTAGAAAATGCTATTTTCATATACTGTACAGCCTAGTGACCTTTTATGTAGGCATCATTATATAGTGAAAACATTTGAACACTGAAGCTGTACAATTCAGAGTTCTAATAATAATTTTGTAATTTATTTCTGGGTAAACTTAGCTTAATTTTTATGAATCTCAGATTTCTCATGTGTAAAAAGAAATAGTAATACCTACCCATGAGGATTAGTTTGAAGACTAAGTTTAAAACATGTATATACCACCTAGTACAGAACAAGAACCAAAGAGTTTAATAAAGATGAAGAGGTTTTGAAATATACATGTAATACATGAATTTATACAATTCTTCATTCATTGACTAGAGAATAACATTCTAATTTAACAACACTTATAGTCTCTACAAAATGTAATCACTGACTGTACCACAAAGATATTCTACACATTTACCAAAGCAATATCTTAGAGAAGATATTATTATTACAATGGCCAAACTTTAATAAAATTAGGAAACCAATAACAAGAAAATGACAACACATTTGAAAATTTAAATACTACCTCTAAATAAGCAAAGAAGATAAATCAGTGGAATTTGTATTTAAACATACAGCTAAAAAATAACGAACAAAATATATATATCAAGCATATATATCTGTGAGAAGTAGCCAAAGGCACTTTTGAGAGAAAATCATAGCCTTGACTGCATATTTCGCCAAGGGCTAAAGGCTTAAACTAATCTTCCAAGCAGTCAACTCAAGAATTTAGAAAACTGTCAACCAATAAAACACGAAGACAGTAGAAGTAACGCAATAAGGAAAAGAAAAACAGATATTGACCCATAAGGGAGAAAGAAGCAATGGATAATATGAACCAAAACTGATATTTTATTTTTTGAAAAAGCTAATAAAGGTGATAAATCTACATCAAAATCCAACAAGAAAAAATTAAGGAGACTTATGGAAAGATAGCAGAGACATTGGTATAGTATTTTAATCCTGAATTCCCACGGGAAGACAAACAGAATGTCAAGATAATAAAACTCCAAATTTGTAGACATTTACAACAAAGCTAGATAATCCACAAACCCCCTATAAAAGCAGGTGTCGACAAACCAATTGCCATGTGATTTACAAATCATTGGTGTCTGTGGGGAAAAAAAAAACAAGCTAGATACAGAGCATTCAGTGTTTATGAGGACAAGAGGACACCTTAGCTCCACCCTGAAGAGCAGTATTGAGGAGTGGAATCAAAATTAAACAAACCAGCAATAAGAGTGATAAGAAAAATATCAGATCCAGACAAAATTGTGTGTGTGTGTGTGTGTGTGTGTGTTGGGGCGGGGGGCCTTGCAGGAAAGGGAATTGAGAAGCAGAGCCAGGAAATTTCAGAAAGAAAACTGCCATATTTGATTAAAACAACAGAAGAGGAAGCCCTGAAGTCCTAAAAGAAATACTGAACTGTTTGAGAAAACTAATTTTGTATAAAAATGAGTAAGAGAAAAGTATCAAAGTTAAATTCTCTACAAAAGTTTTTGTAAGAAAAAAATAATGAACAGAATACTGTCTCTGTACAAAAGGAAAGCGTATTGTAAAAACACTCCCATAAACCGATCAAACTGTAGCTTACTATTGCAAAATGAGTTAAAAGACATTACAAATTACATATGGTTGAAATAACAGCATAGATAAGAATTAGAAAAACTCAAAAATTAGGTGCTAGAACTCAGAAGAGAATTATACATAAAAGCAAGAAGAGGGGAAAAGGAGCTCAGGTGATGCAAAAGTCAGAAATAGAGAAGAAGAGGAGATTTTGTTAAATTCAAAAGAAATAAGGAAAGAGATGAAAATGATTTGCAAAAAAAATGACTTCTCGAAGAAAGTCAGAAGTCTAACATCTACATTATAGGAGACCCCAAAGAAGAAAGTTGCAGCAAAAGAACAAAAGAAGCACTTAACTTTTTTGAAATTTAAAAATGTTTGAAACTGCTTATTGAAAGTGCACACATGTGCCCAAATATATAAGATGTGAACACATCTAAACACATAACTAACACTGGACAAATGGCAGGGTTTCAAATTTTTTTAAAAATTATTTCTGTATCTAACCCCCCAAAAGAAGTGATTTGTAAAGTAAAGAACATTAGATTGTCATCAGAAAATTAGATTAACATCAGAAATAGAATAACATATACAGGGCATACCCAAAAAATGTATACACATTTTAAGAGATGTTATCTATGTACCACTTTTTAAAGTTGAGTTAAATTATGGTAACAATGTATAGTATGACATTCGCTCTTCATTTGATTCAAGCCATTTTTTTTTTTTTTTTTTTTTAGCAAATCCCATATTTGAAATGTGTGTACATTTTTTTGGCACTCCCTGTATAGGATACCCAGTGAAAGCGTATGTGAGCCAGGTTTTTTTTTTTTTTACATCCAGAAAACCGTTTAAGTTGAAAGTGACAGAAAAACTGTTATTAAGATGTAAGACTATAAGTAATGTAAGACATAAGCAATATTGTTCCAGTGAACCTTTATACTACTAAAAAAACATGCTTTAGACAACCAAAATGAATTCCAAAAGTGACTCAAAGACATCGGCATAAAAATTTACATTCTTATGTAAGAACTAAGACTATGCGGGATTAAAATGAAGAGTAAACTGTACGGTAACTATTTGCTCTGGTAACATGGGTTTAGTATAGGTATACAAATGAGGATGTGAACGGGAACACTTTAAAAATATTCACTAGTTGTCTTGGTTGTGTTAGGTATTGTTATTCTGTGACTATTGTCCATAAAATGTGACATAAAACCAATGAGTGATTATGAGATAATCTAACTCAGTCATCCCTTGCTTCCTTGATAATCAGGACTCTTGATTTAGGGGCTGGGGAGAAAGGAGACATAGATGTCAAATAGAAGAGCTTAGGTAAGAATGAAAACCCTGAGTTCTGAATTTAAATGGAAGATAACAGAATAAACTCCTGCAAAGTCTTTCAAATAATGACTAACTCAGTAGCAGTAGGCATCTCTGGAGTCTGGATTATTTTCTTCAATTTCCCAGTGTCCCAATAAGTAAACTATGGTGGCTTGGAGAAAATGGTTGATTTGGAATAGGAAGTGTCCATGACGACCTTGGAGCATCCTGTCATATCTGGGAACAAAGAAGCTTTGCCAGAGACTGCAGGCCAGTTGGAAAAAAACTTACAGTGAGCACAGTTGAGACAATTTGACTTAGTAAGAATACCTGATGAAACCTGACTGTCTGATGAAACCTCTGGATCCAGCTGCCAGTTTTCAGGAAAGAGAGCACAGAGGAGTGTGTGGAACTATGCCATGAGCGTGTTCTCAGCAAAACCCAGTCTCCTAGAAACTACAGATAAAATGAGCCAGCCTGCTTCATTGTAAGGAGGGAAAAATAGGATTTAGTCTATAGATTCAAAGATATAAAATTCATTGTTCAAAATTCAGCAAGATCCACCTATTGGCGTGTCCTTTGAGTCCAAATTATTCAACCACAAGTAACTAGTAACAAGTTAAGTTGAACTTCCAGTTTCTTGAATTCTGTCTTAAATAGCATAATTCTGCAAACATCTTTTAACTTAAAAAGTTTAACACTTTGAAAATATTACTTCTACGTTGTTTGAAAATTTAAATGTAATTTTGTCACTAATTCAGTTAAAGAATTATCTGGTGCAGTTCAGTGTTTTAGGTTTGCAAACAAAATAAAACCACAAAAACCTCTTTCAGTTAATCTTTGATTTTCTTTAATGCAAACTCTGTGTCAATGTATCACCTATCCCCCCATTTTAATTCCTACATCTCTGATACATTTAGATCCAGAATGAGCAGTTACTGACTCCTTTCATTGCTGTAATTTACAATTTCAGATATAAAATTACCTATCATGAAATGGATCGCTGTTCTTTATGTGTTTTGATAATTTCCGGTGACTGTTAGTATCTTTTGGAGCCAGAAGAGGGCACTGCAGAGCAGCGTAGCACTGAGTTTTTTGTGACTAGCACAACCTAAGACTATTCTTTCCTAAAAGAAATACGCAAAGCTTTACTGTGGAAAGAAGAAAAACTGAAGAAATCACTAAATAATCACTATAGGCCTTCTTTATTTATTAGAAAAATGAACAGTTAAAATAGATAACTATAAATACATATAGAGGACATCAAACTATCAAATATATATGAAAGAAGAAATATAAATATATCCTTCTTTCAAAAGTATCTAAAAGCTGAATCTTATGTTTGTCTATTACAATACTCTTTGTTCCTGCTGTGTCTGCTGTTATTAAAACAGTTCTCAAGTATTCCCTTGTACAAATTAATACTGTATTTTGTTTTAATCAGTTCAAGTTCAAGGACAAAGGCAATGCAGCAGCCTTTTAGCAATCTTATGTAGTGCAGACGTCATTTAGACAATCCTATACTGGATATCATCCTACAGGTTTTTCCTAACATGAAATTAGGAGGGCATTAGGTAAGTGATTGAATTCTGACTGCCATTTTACACTGAAGGGAAGATGACTAGGACATATCATTGTCCTTTAAGATGAAATGAGAGTTGTGGCATTTGCCACAGGACCTCTGTAGCCTGGGCCTGTCTCAGGACTGTGTGTGGCAAAAGAGCAGATAGATGTTTCTCTGTGATTGGGCCTTTAGTTGAGTTTTCTGTCTCTAAAAGTGTCCCTCAACAATCCTCCTGGCCAGGTGCAAAGGCTCATGCCTGTAATCCCAGCATTTTGGGAGACTGAGGTGGGAGGATCTCTTGAGGCGTGGAGTTCGAAAGCAGCCTGGGAAACATAGTGAGGCCTCATCTCTACAAAACATAAAATTAAAATAGCAGGGCGTGATGGGGCAAGCATGTAATCCCTCCCAGCTACGAGGGAGGCGGAGACAGAAGGATCGCTCGAGCCCAGGAGATGGAGACTGTGGTGTGCCATGATTATGCCCCTGCACTCTAGCAACCTGAGTGGCAGAGTGAGACTGACTTCTAAAAATAAAACAAAACAAAACAAAAAAACTCCCTTTAGAGATGTGCTATCAACGTAGGGAGGTTAAGTCAATGTTAAAAATTACCTCTTAGCCGGGCTCGGTGGCTCAGCCTATAATCCCGCGCCTTTGGAAGGCTGAGGTGAGTGGATTGCCTGAGCCCGCGGGTTCGAGACCCGCCTGGGCAGCGAGACCTCATCTCTACAATAAATCAAAAAATCAGCCGGGCGTGGTAGTGCATGCCTGTAATTCCGGCTACTTGGAAGGCTGAGGCGGAAGGATCGCCGGAGCCCAGCGCGTCGAGGCTGCGGTGGCGGGGAGCAGCCACTGCACTCTAGTCTGGGCGACAAAGTAAGACTCCAACTCAAAAAAAAAAAAAAAAATTACCTCTTTAGGGAAGGAGAAAAGATATAAGAAAGCTTCATGGTTACATCATTGGAAATAGCATGTGATGTGCATGAAAAAAACTGGAATTATCCTTTGGAGGGTAGACCTCTTCCCCTGCTAAGTAACCATTCTAGGAACCTATCAGCATCCTTACCAGCTAGCATTGTTATAAGAGGCTGCATTTGGCTTGAGCGAATTTCTTTTAAGAGATTCTTTGAATGCATTTGCCCATCTCATGATGGGTGATTTACAAGTGCACCTGCCCACACCGTGCTGAGTGTTCAGCAGTTTTTGACCAAAAGCAGCAGGATCCCCATGCCCCACCCTCCCTATTTACCCAATTCACCCCAAGTGACTTTTTTATGTTTCCTCGGATGAAAAAAAGTCCTCAAAGGGAAACGTTTGCTAATGTGGAAGAGGTGAAACAAAAGAAGGTGGCTCAGCCTATAATCCCGCACCTTTGGGAGGCTGAGGTGAATGGATTGCCTGAGCCCGCGGGTTTGAGACCCGCCTGGGCAGCGAGACCTCATCTCTACAATAAATAAATTAAAAAATCAGCCGGACGTGGTAGCTCACACCTGTAATTCCGGCTACTGGGAAGGCTGAGGCGGAAGGATCGCCGGAGCCCAGCAGGTCGAGGCTGCAGTGGCCGGGAGCGGCCACTGCACTCCAGTCTGGGCGACAGAGGGAGACTCCAACTCAAAAAAAAAAAAAAAAAAAAAAAAAAAAAAAGCAGAAGTACTAAACGGCATCAGAAATTAGCAAGTTCAAAAACTGTTTTGGGCCGTGGAAAAAGCATCTCGATAGGGGTATTGCATCTAATGGAGAGTACTTTGAAGATACTGAAGTTTAAACACGTAAGAATAAATACACAATTTTTAATAAATAAATTCCAGGCTTTTTGGCGTTCCCTTTTGTATGTTACCCAAAAATTTAATTTCCAAATAAATGACATCCCCTCTTGTCTTCTTGTTCACGCATCCATTTATTCTCCAAAGTGTTCTAGTGAATAATGAATCCATTTCAGCTTTTCATTACTGAAAAGAAAAATAAATGAGCCACCTTTTCTCATGAGGAGGAAGTTGCCAACGAGTTCAGTGATCCTGCTCACAGATCTGCTGTGAAATATAAAAACTCTATTGCTAGTTATAATATTATCTAGGTTGTCATTTGTGCCTGGAAAGACCAACCTGTGACTCTGGTTTTTCTCCACCTGTGGGCAGATGGACATGTTGGTTGACAGTATGGCATTTGTTTATAGGTTTGTTTGTAGATTGGGACTCTGCAGGTGTGTACCTCCACTTACCTAACCCTTGTTGAAAGGAAGCTGACTCGGTGGTCTGTTCTTACTGAATACAGAGTTTTCTGTCACCTGAGGTTTTGTTTGTTTTGTTTTGTTCCCTCTACTTGCCTTGCTTAAAGATCCAGTCAGCGTAGCACATAACCAGAGAGTTTGCACTAAATTAACTTGCCCTGTGTACACATTTCCAACTTTATTCCTTTGCCCTGTATTACCTTTGCTCTAGAAATCTTAACCATCCTTCAAGACCCAATGCAACAGCCACTCTTTTTTTTTGTTTTAGGTCTAATATATTTTATTTTTATTTTTACCTTTTTTTTATTTTAAAGATATGGGGTACAAGCAACTTCCACTCTTTCAGTGAAGTCTTCGCCGACCATTCCAGATGTGCTGTCCCTAAAAGTGCTCCAACCTCTCTCATCCTGTCTACTCTGCATGTCAGCCGGCACTTTGCTGTCTACTGTATTGTCCTTTTCACTGATGAGTTCCTGTGCCCCACCCTTGCCTTCCTAACTAGGCTATTCATTTCTGGAAGCCAAGAACTCTGATTCCTAGTTACCCTAAGTCTTCCCATGGTCACGGATAGTCATGCTAAGTGCTTGGCAAATATTGTCTATTTAGTCTAACTGTAGTTATACTTATTATCATAAATCTAGTTAGTTAGTAAGGTTTTGGGGTTGTTTTGTTTCTTTGCTTTTTTTTGAGTTGGAGTCTCACTCTGTCGCCCAGACTGGAGTGCAGTGGCCGTGCCCGGCCACTGCAGCCTCGACCTGCTGGGCTCCGGTGATCCTTCTGCCTCAGCCTTCCACGTAGCCGGAATTACAGGCATGTGCTACCACGCCTGGCTGATTTTTTGATTTATTGTAGAGATGAGGTCTCGCCTACCCACGCGGGTCTCGAACCCGCGGGCTCAGGCAATCCACTCACCTCAGCCTCCCAAAGGCGCGGGATTCCAGTCTGAGCCACCAAGCCCGGCTGGTTTTTTTGTTTTTTAGAGTCTTACTCTGTCACCCAGGCTGGAGTGCAGTGGCACAATCACAGCCCATCTCAGCCTCGACCTCCTGGGCTCAGGCGATCCTTGCCCTTCAGCCTCCCAATGTACTATGGGCATGTACCACCACGCCCAGCTAACCCAAAGTGTTGGGTTACAGGAGTGAGCCCCTGTGCCCAGCCTAGTCAGTTATTATGGAAATATGATGATGCATTTCTCTGTTCTCTCTGTACCCTTTTCCTGTCACTTTGGCTCCTTGTATACCTTCCACTGACCTTACTTCTATAACTAGCAAGTAAGACAAAATTGAATTTGGGCAGTGCATCTTCTGGTTTATAGTCAACCTCTAGTATTTTTTTTTCTTAGTCCTCTTCTCTGGAGCAATTTTATCATCGCCAACTAGGAGGAAACTTTGAATGCCCATCTCAGCTGACCTCATGTCTGCAGGCAAAACAAATCTTAAATTCGTTGTTCAGATTAGTATTAGGTCACAGGCCAAGAATCTGCCACAGACATAATGTGGATTAGAGAATATTTTACTTAACAATGACAAATAAAAAATCCAATATTAGCTTCAATGTTAAATTCTTTGGAAAGAAAAAGACAGCATTGTCACAGTGACACACAGTCAATGTGCCATCGTTGGCTGGGACATGGTGTTCCACGAGTTTGTTCACATTTCTGCCCAAATAAGAGTAAAAATAGAAAAGAATATTAAATAACAGAATCAATCATATGATGATGCTTTAGTAAAAAAACATATTTACTGTTTTAATTGTGTCATTTCTTTAACAGCTTGCCAGGACATTATTATTTCTTTACATTCCACAACTAAAGTCATACTTTTTTTAAATTTTCAGCTTCGCAAATCCGTTTTCAGCATCAGGGCAAGGAACCTTCGGGAAAAGGAGACTGCAGTCACTAAAATTTTAAGGTAATACCAATTAATGTTGATACATATTTAAACACAAGGAAGATTATATTAATCAAAAAGGAGGGTTTTTTTAATGAATTAATTTTCTGGGCATCAGCATATACTTTCTGCTAGAAAGTAGCTTTGAGTATCTATATGGTTATAAATAATGTCAAAGACATTATTAGTGTCTTTTCTAAATACTTTATTAACTCACAAAGCCATTTCTTTTTTATTCATGTATGCAAATATAAATTGTGAATATAAAGATTCACAAAAAGGTGAGAATACCTTACTATTATTTTTTAACAGTTTTACATCATTTGTGATACCTACAGGAAAAATCACAATCTAAAGAAAAAATAGTAAAAGAGTAAACTTGATAAAGTAATTATGATTTATTAAAATATATCAAAAATAAATTTATTTAAAATCTAGTAAGAATAAAAGGAATACCCATCCTAGAATGTTTAAGAAAACATAACCTTTTAATTCTACTCCCTAAAATATGCCTTAAAATGAAGGATCAATGAGGAAAATTAAGCAACCCACTTAAGAGTATTTTATAAGAATCTATCTTATGTTATAGAGTAACATGTTAAGTATGAAAAATGCGTAAGCATTTGGAATATCATTTATCGGTACAGAGACTACATAGACGTATGTAAATGACACAACTCGATATTGGGAGCTGGAGATAGGGCAGCTGACAAAGCAAATGGACAAATTCATACTAGGAAGCCCTCTCCATTGTGGTAAGTGGGAGGAATTCTCATCTTTTTCTACTAGATTCATCAGTCTGTCCCTAAGACATCAAAGCATTTTCCCAAGAATTTACATTACGATAATTTGGAAAACTATACTGAGGAAATAAAGCTAAGTATATATATTTGAAAAACTATTTTTTTAAACTGGGATCTCACTCTGTTGCCCAGGCTGTAGGGCATTGGCACAGTCACAGCTCACCACAGCCTCAACCTTCTTGACTCAGGCAATCCTTCCACCTCAGCCTCCTAGGTAGCTGAGACTACAGGTGTGTGCCACTGTACCCAACTTATTTTTTTAATAGACATGAGGTCTTGCTATGTTGCCCAGACTGGTCTTGAACTCCTGGACTCAAGAGATCCTCCCAATTGGCCTCCCAGAGTTACAGACATGAGCCACCACATCTGGTCACAACTCTCTTACCTTATAATACTATCTAGAATTTCTATGCAATAAAAGAAAGTATCCTAACTAATCAAGAGAGTATGGTTCTTTAGATTGGTTGCTATTCATATGTAGAGTTATATATGTGTTTTAAAGAATTTCTGAGGTAAGGATAACTATTTCTAGGGCTAGTGTATTATCACTAAAAAACCTGATGGCGTCAACATTTAAACTCATTGAAATAGGCAACCTGAGTCCCAGCTTATGTTTGCTCCCGACTGGTTGGTCTCTCCATACTGGAATTATTAACAGACCTGCCATGAGGCTGACCTTGAACCACACATGGTACTTGGGAAGCATTACTTTATCTGTTACTACACCGAACAAGTTCCTGGTAGAGTCCTAGAGCAATGCTGATTCCCTCATAGGAGAAGAAATTCTCCCTCAAACCAGAAACTACTCAAAAGGGCATTATAATTCGCTGAAGTCTGTGTTGAGAATCCACCAATCTAATCAGGAAGCAAAACAACCTTACTCACCTGTCCAGAACACCTGCCTTACAGCATGTGTGACTCTGCCCTAGGGGTACCCGGAGGCCTTCCCAGGCAGGAGCAGATACTTGGAAGGAAGAGAGCTCTAGGCCTCACTTCCCTACAAACTCTTTCTTAAAACCGATCTGACACTTTTCATTTTCCACTCTCTTTTCTATATCCCTCTCTTAGTTTACAAAAGAAAGGTGAAACTCACACCCATCCAGGAACAGTGTGTACTGATCCAGGATGTAAAATTCTACAGGTTGCCAAACAAAAGGACTATTCCCATGTGACATTCTCCAAAGGAGGGTCCCAATGGGCCACGCTTCACCATTTATCCAGATGACATTTATTTGGAAAACCTCCTTCCTAGAATTTGCCTACCTTAGAGTTAGGCCTTAGAAATAATAACATGACTGTCACAAAGGCCTGTGATTACATGTTATTTGAATTGAAAAAATAAAGCCAGACTTTTTCCGACAGATTCAGCTTATTGGTCTGACAGTGAAAACTGACTTAAAAGGTACACCATATCATAAAATTGAATGAATTGGATGAATGAGACTCTCCAATGTTTTATAGAAATTGTATTCAAGCACATCCATAATGATGCTAGAAATTACATTCTTCTAATTTCACATGGCGAGGGGAAAATTTAGTTGTTGATTTTTTAATCTACAGAAGCAGATTTTTCTTTTTAATGTTATGGTGTCCATAAGTAGAATTTTAAAGCCTATCAGGGTATATGGGACCCCCCTCAAACTTGTTCAACAATTATGTAGTTTGGGGAATACCTAGAGCCGATAGTATTTTACTACAGAATAGAGTACGACAGAATGAGAGGCAGTTCTTTCATACTCCCTGAACTATATCACCCTGCAAACCTCAGGAAATAAAACACTATTCTTTGGAAAACAAAAACCTTAGAATTGTTTAGAATAAAACACTAGATCTTAGAAAACTTTCTAGTTTGTTTGTTTTTTTCTTCTGTAAAAATGGTTTTCTCATTGCTACTACACTAGTCTCTTCATGAAGTTAGGACAAGGTCAAGATAGCACACTGATACCTTCTTTGGAAATACTTCTTTTTCCCACTAATAGTAGCAGTAGTGGTACCATACTTGCATTATAATGTAAACAATTTGTTAAAAGAAATTCGAGTTATCAAGAATAGATTGGGTCTATGTCTATGGTGTTGGTGGACACTTTTCTGTGCTATTTTCCAAGGAGTAACAGCAGCTAGAAAGAAAAAGGGGAGAGGGGAAGGAACTTAAAAGAAATAAAAGGAAAATATTTACAGTAGCCTCACGGTGGTTGATTCAAATAACCTTCCATAAAACTGGGAAGCAGAAAAAACTTTCACCAATCTCTCAGTGTCCTTATTGTGTCTGAAGACTCCCCTCCCCTGGGCTCCAACCTTGTTCTCTGTTAATTTTTCCTGCTGGAGTTCCTGGATGAGTTAGCAGTGGCCTCTCCCAGGACCAGTTGCATTTTTGAAAGAAGGCTTTTTAAAAAGGAAAGTGCCTTAAGACAAAGAGGATGCAGATTCAATCTTTTAATAGATGAGTCTCCTTTAATACAAGTAAATGTCTGATAGAGACTGTGGTTCTAGTGTTCTACCACTCTTGACTTTCCAGTTTTTTTTTCCAATGTTTGTAGAATGATTGTCTTTAACATTGCCTAAGAGGTTCCTCACCAAGAAGGTAAATAGGGAAGCATGAAAAAAAGACCTGAGCTGAGTCATCTTGGCAAGTACATCACAGGCTGGCTTTTGTCCTGATTTGGGTGCAGATAGAGTCACATAAACTTTAGTCACATAAACTTTAAATCCAGTGGGAGGTAAGAAAAAGGGGGATATGATGGAATATTAGTGTCTTAAGAGTAGCTTTCAAAAAATAACACATATTTGGGTAAAATAAAACAAAGCAGCTCCCTGACTTAAAGTTACTGGAGGCCTGGCTATGCAAAGGGATGATTTGTTTACATTCCCAGTGCTGTCATCTGAAGGAGGTGATCTTCAGGATCCCACTGTCTCTGACTCTGGACTTGCTGTTAGAAGGCCTGACTGGCGTTAGGCTTTGCTTCTCCATAAACTTGAGCAACTCACTCATCTGTCCCCTCAGTTTTCTCATCTGTCTTTGCTGTGGTGACTGCCCAGAAAAGTTGTCTGAATAATTTACTGGTCAAGCAAAGTGTACAAATGTAATACATATTCCAGTGGAAGAAACCACCACTTCAACAGTTTTGATACAATCTCAGAAGGGATAGGCCAGGGGTGGATATGTATAAGGTTTGGGGGTTGGGTTTAGATGCTTTCAGGGCGGAGATCTGATTGACATTTGGCAGAATTTTTGATGTGAGTTTAGGACTGTTCAAGGTACCTGCGATTAACAATTCTGTGACTGCTCTGGGGAGGGCAGTGCTGTGATCGGGGACAAGAAAAGGACAATGACCTGTCTGGTAGCTCTCCACTGGCTTCCATATTCTTTCCACCCACTCTGCCTCCACATTTCAGCTACTGGTTTCTCAGAGGGCCTTGCGCTTCTGTTTCCATTTTCCTTCTTGTCTTGGGTGATCTACGAAGAGGAAAAATAAATGGGGACTTCAAACTGCCATCCTCACATGTGAAATTTATTTTTTCTTTTGTGCCTTTAATATTTTAAAAAGATTTAGCCATACATGTGTATGACCTTTAAAAACAAATACAAATGATATTTTTAAATAGCATTTTTAAAAACTTGTTTGAGATGGATAGACCTCATGGGGTAGGGTCTTGGAAAAAGTCTTGATGAATAACAAATATTTTGAGTTGCATAGTTTGGCCAGCTGAGCACCCTGTTGTCTGGAGAAATGGGCTGGTCCAGCAGTCTATAGTGTACATAAATGAATTTTGGAGAAAGCTGCTCTGACTGGCTAACAGCTTTGCCTTCCTGGACAAGTCAAGCCATATTGATGTAGGAACCTTTGTCCTCAGTCCTAGTAATTGAGCTGGAGGTCTGCCAGTCGTCTTGGTTCTCAGGGGACCCATATTTCCAAATATCCATCTTCCATTTGAAACAAGATCCACATTATTCCAGCAAAAAGTATGTTACATACATTACTGGGAACAGAAAATTCCAGCCCAGAAAGGAACAAGTCTTTCAGAAAGGGGAGACCCTGGAGGGTTGTGACTCTATCCATGGGTAGAGTTACACATTTCTACACATAATCATCTTTAATTTGTGTTCTTGCACTTTTTAAAAATTAATTGATGTTTTGAGAAAGAGAAACGCATCTTTGGATATATATTTGAGAACTCTTTAAGGAGAATAGACATGGGCCACTTTTACAGAACTTGATGATACTGGCACGTGCTAAAATGCAGGTGAATCACTTGGCAAGAACAATCATCTATGTGGTTCCCCCCACCCCCGCCAAGACTTATCTGAAGAGTATTGTGAGAGGGAGGATGTTCCACTACTTAAATTATAAACTCCAAGATTGCTATTAAATTTGCTGTTGTTCTGACTTAGACTTTATCGTTCAGCTTCACTAAAGAAAGCGTCTTTTCAAAAGGCAGTGACCTTTTCTCTGCATCAGATGAAATAAAAAACAAATAGCAATGTGCTTTCAAAAGCATCGTTACCTCTAGTGAGATTTCCTCTAATTCAAAGCCCTGAAATCGAGCAAAAATGCATTATCATTCCTGCTAGGATGAATGAATAGAGAAATGTCAAAATAAAATAATTAAACATTTCACATTATTTTAGAAAGTTCCATCCTTTTGTGGTTTGCTGGTGAATACCTCATTAGCTAGGACGGTATCTTTATAACCTTTGTGAATGCTCAGTCTGGTGTGATGTTTGCATTGTGACATTTGGTTTTATAACATCATTTTCTTGGTCATGCACTTATATTAATAGTTTAAGAGTCTAAAGAATTGTCTTTAGCAAGTGCTACTTACTATAATAAAATTAAGCATATTTAATGAAATATACAGGATTCGTTTTTCTCCTATTTATCATTTTAAATGAATCATTTTTATTGACTGTACATAGTAATTATATACTCTTTAAATATTTGTAAAATCACTACTTATTTATTAATATATAGTTTTTTTAAGTGGCATTAGCTGGATTTTCTTCCTGAAATAAAGGACCTCCAAGAAATTCATTCACTCATTTATTCAAGAAATATGTAGTGTCTTCAACAGCCAGGCATTTTACGCCATTTGCTTTTTTCCATTGGGTATGTTCTTCTTTCAAAATTATTGTTCCCGCGGGTTCGAGACCCACCTGGACAGCGAGACCTCATCTCTACAATAAATCAAAAAATCAGCTGGGCGTGGTAGCACGCGCCTGTAATTCCGGCTACTTGAAAGGCTGAGGCGGAAGGATCGCCAGAGCCCAGCAGGTCGAGGCTGCGGTGGCCGGGAGCGGCCACTGCACTCCAGTCTGGGCGACAGTGTGAGACTCCAACTCAAAACAAACAAACAAACAAACAAAAAACAAAACAAAATTATTGTTCCATAGGTTAACCCAGTCATTCAGCAACTTTGGATAAGGTCATGTTATTTCTATGCAGCATAATATTCTGGGCATAACTAGCAAGACACCCTCAACATCACTGAGAGTGTCTGAGTGCCTTTCAACATCCCCCAGACCTTGAAGCTGGACTTGATAGCTTCTTGGTGGACCCATGCTTCCACTGTGAGAAGGCAGGGCACTGGAGTGATCCTGCAGTTGAGAGGAAGGGGGACAGATGTTCTCGTGACCCAGAGTTTGGGTCAGTCTCCTGAGACAGAAGCATTTTTTTTATTATCACCAATATTTGGCAAGAATAACCTCAAGTTGTAAGAATATTGGGAATTAATGTCATAATGACTCTATTATCTGCCTTTTTGTAGTTGATTTTTCCTTAAGATTTTCCTGACACTTAAAACTCTTGTAAGTTAATTGAAAGACTATTTGGAGACACAAAACCTGAGGAGACAGATGAAAATTAAGTGTATTCAGAGAAATAGACACTAAGGAGATAAGATTTGTGGGTATATTCATTTGCATAAAACATAAAATAGTAGAAATGTTAAAATGAAAAAATAGAACTAAATGGAACTAAAATGATGTGTCTAAATACTTTCCTAGATGGTACTTGATTTGTGATCATCAAAGTATGATTTATAGATTTTAAAAAATAAACCCAAAATATGATTATAATAGTGCTATGGATTAGAAAGTTTTACCAAACAGATGTGGGAAGATTTGTTTTTTTTAAGACATGGGGTACAATTTGAGGCTAGGCACATAAGTGATCATCATACAGGTAAAGTTTAATTTTCTTTTTTCTTTTTTTGAGTTGGAGTCTCATTCCATCGCCCAGGCTGGAGTGCAGTGACATGCTCACAGCCACCTCAGCCTCGACCTGCTGGGCTCAGGCGATCCTTCCGCCTCGGTCTTCCAAGTAGCTGGAACTACAGGCACGCGCTACCACACCCGGCTCACTTTTTGATTTATTGTAGAGAGGAGGTATCACCATGTTGCCCAGTGGTCTTAAACCAGCGGGCTCAGGCAATCCTCCCGCCTCAGCTTCCCAAAGTGCTGGGATTACAGGCTTGAGTCTCCACGCCTGGCATAAAATTTGATTTTTTAATAGACTTTTTTTTTTTTAGCAGTTTTAAGTTCACAACAAAATTGAGTGAAGCTACAGAGATTTCCCACCACATACCCCCTGTCTCCACACAAGCCCAGCCTTCTTTCCCAATTACTAACCTTCCCCCCTAGAGGAGTGCATTTGGTACAACTGGTGAATCCACATTGCCACATCATTATCATCCAAAGTCCATAGTTTTATGTTAGAGCTGACTCATAGTATTGTACATTCTATGGACTTAAACAAACGTGTGATGACATGCACCCCATCATTATCGTATCCTACAGAAAAGTTTCACTGCCCTAAAACTCCTCTGTGTTCCGTATGTTTATTCCTCTATTCCTCCAACCCCTGGCAGCCACTGATCTTTTTCCTGTCTCCATAGATATACTTACCTAGAAGCAAATAGATGTACATCTCCAGAGACATGCACTGATGTTTATAGCAGCTTTATTCATAATTGCCAAAACTTGGAAGCAACCAAGATGTCTTTCAGAAGGTAGATGGTTAAACAAACTGTGATATATTCAGGCAATGGAATTATTATACAGAGTGAAAAAGAAATGAACTATGAAGTCATGAGAAGACATGGAGGCAATACCAATACATATTACTAAGTGAAAGAAGTCAATCTGAAAAGACTACATATTGTATGATTCCAACTATCTGACATTCTTGGAAAGGCAAAACTATGGCGATAGAAAGATATTTTTAACAAGGTTTTTCTTTTGTTATTTTGTCATTGGACGGTAAAGTAATAAGTAATTTAAAAAATTAAATATATATCTGTAGAAATATTGGCTGGTAGTTTCTGCAACGTTTGTAAAATTGCATTTTTATTATAATAAGAAGCTCAATCTTTGCACTGAAATGTTCATGTTTCTGGGTCAGAAGTCGGGTTTCTAAATTTGAAACCCAGTGAATTATGTGCAGTTGCAGGCATTTTTTTACACTAAATTTTAATAGATGTACTAAAGGCATAGATCTCTCATGAATTATTTTTCCTTTGTAGTGTGTGCATATGTGCATAAGATGGTGACATTCAAGGTTTTCTTTATTTCATTTTCTACCTACGATGAGGTTCTGGTGGCCCACATATTTACATATTTGCATATGAAAACATTTTTATGAATAACACAAGATTGGGAAGAACTAACTGGCTGTTGCTGTTCAAGAGCCAGATCCATTTACTCAGGACAGAACTGATTCACAAAGGAGAGTTGTATCCACTAAGATAAAAATGTCACTTTTCCTCATCTCAGCAAGAGGCCATTACCTAGGAGTTCACCCATTAACATCCGCTATTGTCTCTACTTTGGATGATCCCATTGTCACTCTAGTGGAGTCAGGTAAGAGCCATTTCCAGGAAATACTCATTTTCTATTCTCTTAGTTATACAGTCATAGTTTTACATAATTACCATTGAAGGACTATTTTCCTGTTGTCTGCTAATGTGATTGCATTACATTAACCAACCCCTGATAATACTTTAAAAGGTATTACCTTGTAGAGCTCAAGATTTGAGTAAAAGCTCTCAAATGCAATGCTCTGCAAAGTTACATTGCAGTTCCTTTAGATGGTAATTGCATTTAATACCAGATGGTATCAGGCCTTCTAACTTTTCTATAATGAGTAAAAATAATTTGAAGACTCATAGGCCTCTCTCTTTCATTACAGAGTGTACAGGCTTTTCCCACACCTTTGTTCTGGGACATTAAGAAAGAAGACATGGAGACAAAGAAGAAAGGAATAGGAGACCCCCTGCCACTGTGTCTATAAACAACTAGTGGTGTTTAAAGACTAATAAAGCTCCAAAGATCTCTCTTATAATCATAATCTTTGGGCCAATTTTAAAATATTTTAGATGGAGAAATGTCAAGAAAAATAGAGACAATTTCAAGAGATGATTCTCTTCCCCAGCCTCCATAAAAGATTTTATACACACACACACACACACACACACACACACACACACACATATACATGTGTATAAATATACACATACATATATGGCTGTCATATAAGAGGCAATATGTATGTGTGTGTGTATATATATATATATATATCTGTCATATAAGGGGCAATTGAAATTCCACAGCACAAAGGCAATGCAGGAAAAAAAAAATCAATCTTTCATTTTTTTTTTTTCAAAGGCTTGGCAAGAAACCAGGGGTAATATTTTTGCAACTGGGAATGTGTGTTTGCCGAAGAATATTCCCACATTTGAATCATCCTCAGGGGTCCTCATCTTGTTTTACTTTCAAAGGTAGAGAGGGCATAACATTAACCCCAACTGGGAAAAGGAAAATGCCTCACTGTAATTCTCCTCCAGGGAACAGGAATAAAGGGATTACATATGCCTGCATAATGGAGAATTTCCTCACTCAGACAAGACAAAAGACTTCATTATTTTTCACCAGACACTTGAAGCCTTGTGCCTCCCATTTCCAGAAGCCAAGTAGGAAGACCAATTTTTTAATGTTAAGCCGCTAGATGGAGTTTCTAAGAAACTGACCATCTAGTACTTGCTATTATGAAGAGATATAGAGGAGATGTTTAAGGGCCTTGATACCATGACATGACCCAATCTTTACCCTAAGAAAAGTGAGACCGTCCCTGAAGATCAATATGGGTTTTTCCAACATCATTAGCTTTGCTTTTTTCTCTGGGCCACAAATGAGTGAACATTTCCTTCCTGCAGACATACTTCTTTTAACCAAAAGGCATCCCGATCCTAATGAAAAATTTAAAGTGGCAAAATATAACTTAATTGAATATTCGAGTAGTTCCCCTTCTGGGTAGGTTTATTACTTAGCAACTTTAATGATGTGTGCCTCTCATTTTTTATGTCAAATATTAAAAGTCTCAAGTTACTTAGTCATTCACTATTTCAGCTTGCGAATAGCTTCTTGTAAGAGGAGATATATGGAGACCATGTTTGCAGTGACAGATCAGATCTCCAGTTTAAGAAACTGAAATTTCTTAAATCGTGTGCCCTTCTTCACATTGCCTTTCAGATCTCCCTAATAGTTTTCACATACAACATAGATGAAGATTTATAAACTTTCTAGTTGCAAAAAACAATGTCTGATTTTTTTTCATTATTGTCTTGGGGTCTCATCTATTACAAGTCTGTTATTCTTGAGTGGCATAGTATTCTAACTTGAGATAAAATTAAGATTGTTTAACATCCCCTTTGAAAAGCACATTTAAAACACATGCTGTTTTGTTTGTGATTGTTTTCATGCTTCATAAACATGAAGTGATCAAAAAAGAAATTAAAATATTTGATCTTCACAGAATTTCAAGGTTCATTCGTTCCACAAATATTTATTGAGCACCTACTGTGTACCAGAGCTGGGAAATAATCATGAATCATTTTAAAGATAACCTCTGTTCTCTTAGAACTCTTTGGAAAGTGGCATGTGTGGAGCACCAAAAGACCAAAGAGAATGGCATCAAGAGAACAAGTTCCTTTCTGGTAAAAGATGAGACTAGAAAGAGAGATTAGAGAGAGACCAAACAGGGTTTTGCAAGCCGCACTGCTCTTTAGACTTCGTCTTTTTCTCAAGAGCAATAGGAAGTTAAAGGGCTCAAGGAAGTGATAGCTGCATTAGTTATCTATTATTCCAAAACTTAAGTGATTTAAACAATGCTTTTTTTTTTTTCTCACAGTCTCAGTTAGGAATCTGGGCATAGTTGGGCATCTAGCTTTGGGTCTTTCTCAAAGCTGCATACACTTGGACTTGAATGGGAAGAATCCTCTTCCTTGATCACGTGGTTGTTAGCAGGCTTCAGTTCTTCACGGCCTGTTAGATGAAGGCCTCCGTTCCTCCCAAGTGGTTATCTAGAGGCTGCCCTCAACTCCTTATCAGGTGACTCTCTCCGGAGAGCATCCCACAACGAGGCAACTTGCTTCATCAGAACAAGCAAGAGAGAGGAAAAGAGGGACAGCAAGAGTGCTAGGAAGATGGAAGTCAAGGGTTTTGTAACCTATTCCATCACTGTTGTCTTCTGTTCTTTGAAGGGAAATCACTAAGTCCTGCTCACACTCAAAGGGATGGGATTACCCAAGGGCATCAAAACCAGGAAGCAGGATCATCGGGGATTCAGGGGTTCAGGGGTTCGTCTTAGAAACCTGCCTACCACTGTAGCGCTATGGATGTTCATTCCAGAAAACACTTGGTTTAGTTTAATGAGACACATGCTGATCAGAGTCCCAACAGAAAAGACTGACTTTTCAATGTGATCCTCTGTCAATCTTGTTATGCAGTTCCCAGCACTTTATAGAATGTTTTTGACATCAACCATGAAATGGGACAAGATACAACAGGAAATTATAGCAACTAAAATTTAAATAAAGTGTCAATGTTTCCAAAGCACTTTCATCCTCATCTGTGCTTCTTCCGACTCCCTGTGAAGCCAATAGGAAAGGCATGATTGTTCTTTGCACTTTACATAGGGTATATGGAGGCTCAGCAAATGCATGTCACTTACCTAAGGTTCCACCACTTAAAAGAGGTGAAGTCAGTAATGTGTCATTCTACACTTAGTGTTCTCTCAACTCATCTTCTCTACGAGGCTTCCAGACAAAGGAAGAACTTTCTATTAGCAGCTATACTGCTGGATGTGAAACTGCAAACCTACCGGGCTACTTTGAAGCTTGAGACGAGCAAGTTAGGGATGGGGTATTCACAGTCCCTTCTCCTGCCTCTACCCTCCTTACAAGCCCCATCCCGACAGTTTCACTTACTCATTCCGTCCATCAGTCAGCCAGAGGGCCAGGAACTGAGCTTCTAGGAATGTGGGGATGAGTGATAAGTTTTTCCTAAAGAACTCACAGTCTAGGAAGGGAGATAATGGATGAGAACAAAATGCCGTTAAGTGTTAAACATGCTTGCTTAGAAACAGGCTGCAGGAGCGTGAAGTATAGCACAAGTCATTTTTCTGTGCTTTTATATAGATGAAATATTCATTTCTCCCTTCATGTTACTATTCAGAGCCCACTTATGTAAAAGTCTGTAATTACATTGTACAGGTTCAAACACTCTTTGGTAGTTTGTGGTTTGCATAAGTGTATGTGCTTGTATATGATAACATTGTATTTCCTTTAAAAGATAATAAAGCAAACTTCTGCCATGCTTTTGTATGTACCTGGGCACATTGGGTGAGAGTATATAACCTCTTATTAGATCTGCTCGTGTCCAATGGAAGCTAATAACTGTCTGCCAACACTGTTATTTTTCAAAATAGCAAAATATTTTATATAACTAAAGAATGAAGCAATGGCTTAGGTATGCCACATTTCTAACTTGCTAGTTTCATGCTTCAAAGTAGCCCTACTGTTTTATTTATGTGGTGCTCTTTCTATGCATGTCTTGATATCCAGGTGTGCTCGGGGCCAAAGTGTTACAAAACTTTCTTCCCACCCCCTTGCTCCTGTATCCTCTTTCTATCCCAGATTGATGTCTTTTCATCTGGGGTCTTTCCCTCATCCATCAGGAGCCTGTGTGTGGTCACTAGTCTCCTTGTATAATATTAGATTTTTCCACGTTTTCTCTATATGAATTTATGTACCTATAGAAAAGTTGTTTCCTGCTGCTTATTAAACCAAAAATAGTCATTATTTGGACTTTGTTTGCAATAATGCATTTACATTTATTGAATCCGTATGATTTTTCATAGATAGTCGCCGTAATTGTCTTCATTCACATCAAAAGCGTTTTTAAGCACTTATATACATGATATCATAAGAACTGCTGTTTTAAGCATGCTAAGCAGATACAGATTCTTTTCTCAAAGATCTTAACTCTTTGACAGACAATAATAATATAATTCAAAGCCACTCAAGAAGCGCATTTGAAGAAATATACATATATGAAAGTGTTACCTAAAACAATAGCAGAGGTATCAATATCTGTGATCAGTAGCTAAATAAACATAGTGTCATAAGGTTTGCATATCATAAAATCATTGCACTGAAGTCTATGAGTTATCCTGGAGAATGAGTCCTTATTTTACCAAGAGAAACTGAGCCCAAAGGTCACCCAAGTGGTTAGTAACAATGTCACATGTCTTTTAACCCCCCTGTAGTATTTTTCTTTCCCTTTACTATCACAAGGGAATTCTTGCCATTCCCGTTGGAGAAAGCTTTCTGGAGAAGAAATTTTGTTTTCTCACCAAAATCATTCACACCACAGGTGCTGAGTTACCCAATTGTCTTCACTTATTAGAAAGTCTGAAATTAACACCCACCCAGTTATGGTCTAAACCAGCGCCCCTCAACCTTTTTGGCATCAGGGACCAGTTTCATGGAAGACAACTTTTCCACAGATGGGGGAAGGAAGGTCAGGATGGGATCATCAGAAATTAGATTTTCATAAGAAGCGTGCAACCTAAATCTCTTGCATGGTCAGTTCACAATAGAGTTCTCAGTCCTTTGAGAATATAATGCTGCTGCTGACTTGACAGAAGGCAGAACTCCATTCACCTGCTGCTTACGACCTGCTGTGGGGCCTGGTTCCTAACAAGTCACAGATTGGTACTGTTCGTGGCCTGGGAGTTGGGGACCAGGTCTAAAGAGAATATATTTTTAAAAGTCTTCATGGTTTAGAAAATACAAAGAAATCGATAACTGGTTACCTGTGAGCCACAAGCTTTCAATTGAGAGTCCTCTAGGTAATAATTCCAAAAGTTGTATTATACTTTTTTGAAATTGTGGTTTGAAAATATAGATAGATAGATAATATAACATGTGCCATCGAAACCATTTCTAAATGTACAGCTCAGTGATATTAAGTTCACATTGTTGTGAACTAAAGCAGAATTCCAGCTTTAGTTACTTCTCTTTACGACTCATTTTTGCCTCTAAAATTTATGTCCTAAAAATCTTCTTGGAATGTATAGTTCATCATTCCAGAAGCCTGAGTGGACAAATTCTTCCCTAAGAGATTTTGTTAGAAACCTTGTTTAAATTGAAAAAACAAAAACACCATGATTGTATATAGGTAGGCTGGCATGACTGTTCATGAATTGTAATAGAAGACCTACCTTTTTTTTTTTTTTTTTTTTTTTGGTTGGAGTCTCACTCTGTCACCCAGGCTGGAGTGCAGTGGCACACTCACGGCCACCCCAGCGTCGACCTGCTGGGCTCTGGTGATCCTTCCACCTCAGCCTTCCAAGTAGCCAGAACTACAGAGGTGCACTACCACACCTGGCTATTTTTATTTTATTGTAGAGACACGGTCTCACCAAGGTGCTCGGGCAGTTCTCAAACTCGCTGGCTCAGGCAATCCACTCGCCTTGGCCTCCCAAAGTGCTGGGATTACAGGCTGAGCCACCAAACCCAGCCAAGTCCTACCATTTTTGTTGTTGTTGTTTGTTGTTGTTTTTAGGGATGGGAGAGGCAGAAGGAAGAATGGTGGGAGGGATGCTTTTTGTTTATTTTCCAGCAACTCTTTAGAGCTGTGACAATCTGTTTTGTGAGTTCCCTTGACTGGGAGACTAAAGTTCCTTTTCTTTTACAGTTATATGTCACTTGCTGTATTTCGTCTTATCATTGGTGTTCCCTTAAAAAAAAACTAAGAGTAATGAGCACTTATGTATTATTCATCCCAAATGTGCAAACTGTGCATTTATCTAGGGCTCCTTTTTTTCTCCTTTCTAGAGCTTGCACCCGACAGCGCATGCTGAGCGGATCATTCGAGGGGCAGCCGGCAAAGGAAAGGTCAATCCTCAGCGTGCAGCACCACATTCGCCAAGAGCGCAGGTAAATATGCAGGGAAGATGGGGCCAGGGACACTGAGGACAGAATTTTACAGGAAATGGTCACTGTACGCAGCCAACGCCCTCAGCCCTGATTGGCAGACAGGCATGGGTGAGGGATGGAGTTCTATTTGCTGTTGGTAACAACAGTGAAACTCACAGTCGGACCCAATGATTCAAAAACAAGTCTTTCCTTCAGAAATCTTTTCCTTAGTAAGGGTCAAATTTTCACTTTCAGGATCAGAAGAACAAATCCTGAATCGTGTTAGATGAGATCAAAGATATTGTGGATAGACTATAAGCTTTTGCTATTAAAAAGAAATATGATAGGAATTTGTGATGTATCAGAAGGTTTGTTTAATTTTGTTTTTATTGTAGTCATTGCTTCAAGGTCCAATTTGATCTTGAGATATATTGACCAGGGATTGTGGTTATTTTTAGGTCACTAAGACACGGATCAAACAGTCAGAGGATCAGCAGGGGAAAATCTCTTGAAACTTTGACTCAAGATGTAAGTTCTAAGCAGTGTTTTGGATTTGGAAAACATGATTATGAAAATATATTTAAATGACTGCTCAGACAATGCCAGTGCCTGATTTTTTTGTTGTATTTCCATGTCTTCTTAAAACTTCTTGCCAGAGGAAATCAGGAAACTCAGGAAACAAATTATGTAGCCAAGTACCAAAAAGTAACCATTAATTGCAGAAAAAAAATCCAGTCATCCCACACACAGAAATGTCTTAGTGAAAATAGTAATACAAAAGTGACATATTAGCAGCATTTGACTTGAAATTAGAGACATTTGAAGCATTTTACAGGAATGATTTTCACCATGAACTTTGAATATTTACTAAGTATGAAATAATCTTAGAGCTAGATCCAGTGTCTACCATTTCAGAGCTTTACATACTAGAAAATGAAATTCTATTTCTAGAAGAATTTTTCTGTTGACTACTACATAATATTCCCCCCAAAATGTCTTTGCTTTTAGACTCTAGGTCATTCATGTATTTATTGCTGGCTCTATAGATATTGATCAAGTGACTATTCTGTGCTGGGTCCTATTCTAAGTGGAGGAGCAGTGGAGAAACAAGACAGATTCACTGCCCTCCTGGATCTTACACTCTAGTACAGGAGACAGAAAAAAAAGAAAGTAAACACATAACGAAACCTCTGAGTGATGCCCTTTTATTTCTCATCATCTTTTTATTACTGTGATAGGTCTACTTTATAATCTAAAGTAAAATAAAGTAGAATCAAGAAATCAAAGGTGGAGATTTGGGGGCAGGGATTTTGGATATGATGGTTAGTGCAGACTCCTTTACATTAGCCCAGAGATCCAAATTAAATGAAGGAGTCACATAAAAATACAGAGAAACCAAGAGATGGACTACCCAGCTGCTATGCCTTGCTACGATTACCGTGAGAGAACTGGAAAATGCATATTACATTGCTATCATTAGTGAAGCCCTGATTAAAATCCAAGCCCTAGGTTGAATCTGGATAAACTGGCTAAGAAAGCAGAGTCTTGAGTATCTAGAGTCAAGAACGGTGCTTGAGAGAGGAGGGTGCAAAGCCTAGAGTTGTTTTGGTTTTGTCTTTTTCACCACTTAGCTCCTGTTTCTTAAGCGCTTTTAGAGTGCTTGTGTACTTTATCTGCTTTCAGTCTGTACAAACTGCCATTTTAGTCACTGTAGACTGATTTTATGAAGTGTTCCAAGCAAAATCGAGAACTAAGAGTTGGTAATGAGACACCTGATATATTTATTACTTCATTAACTTAGTTCCAATTGGCCCAGAGCTCTGATACCACCATGATTTTTAATATCCAGAACTCCAGGATTGGCTAATATTGTTGACATGGAATTGGGATCAATTCTAACATGTGACCTATCCACTTAGAATTTCAGAGTTGGCTGGGCTCGGTGACTCAGCCTGTAATCCCAGCACTTTGGGAGGCCGAGGCCAGTGGATTGCCTGAGCCCACGCATTTGAGACCAACCCGAGCAACTTGGCAAGACCTTGTCTCTACAATAAATAAAAAATTAGCCGGGTGTGGTAGCACACACATGTAGTTCCAGCTACTTGGAAAGCTGAGGCAGAAGGATCGCCAGAGCCCAGCAGGTGGACAATGGGGTGGCTGTGAGCATGCCACTGCACTCCAGCCTGGGCAACAGAGTGAGACTGCAACTCAAAAAAAAAAAAAAGAACTTCAGAGTCAGGCTTATTGCACTGAGAAAATTTTCAGGCAAAAATTTCTGTTCAGCATGATTCAATAGAAATATACAGTCTACTTATGAATCAAATTAAAACATGGCTTTGAAAATGTGTGTTCAAATATATGCAACAAAGGCGCTGTTTGAATAGTCTCAATTCCAGAGGCTTACTTCTTCTTCAAAGACTTCTTATTATATATATTTTTTGTATAGAAGGATACCAAAATCCATCTTCTCCATAGCAAAACGTCATGGTGCTTCTGATTATTCGACAATTATGTCTTTTCTCTCATAAAGGAAACATTTTAAAAATTAGAGCATTTCAACTTTTTCGCTTATTCCAAATGACAGAAGATACAGATAATTAAATCTAAGGAATGCTTTCTACAAAACCTACCCAGTTATTTGAACAATGGCTCTCCACCTCCCACAGAGTCTGTGTAAGGACTGCTAAGGCCCGGCATGGTATGCTTCCTTGTTCTGTTCTTTCAGACTCTGTTCCTTACTCTCTTGGTTCCACCCATATTTCCATCCTGGCTACTTGACCTGTAGACACACCAAGCCCACTCCCGCCTCTGGAAGAACACACTTCTGCAGCTTGTCAGTGACCTGTGCCCTCACCGCCTTCTAGTCTTTGTTCAAATAGTACCTTCATGTTGAGGTCTGCCCTGACCTGTCTATTTTAAATCATAGTCTTCTAGAACCCTCCATGCCTCTCACCAACTTTGTTTTTGTTTTTTTTTTTATTACAGCACTAAGCACCGTCTAACATATTTATTTGAACAGGAATTGTGTTTGTGTTTTGTTCTGTTTTTGTTTTGTTTTGTTTTTTCGTTGCCATAGCATACCCTTAGCACTAGAATAATGCCTGGCCCATGATAGTACCTCAATTAATATGTGCTGAATGAATTACTTTTTAGAGAAAAAAAAATACGCTTGCTAAGAAGACTGTGTCCATCAACATATATAAAAATGTAAAATAAAGATATTGATTTCCGTTTTTAAAAAATAGTAATACATCTTGTCCTTCAAAAAAAAAAACTCCCGTGTTAATATGTCCCCCTTTTAATTTATTTCTAGCATTCCAATACAGTGAGATATAGAAATGCACAAAGAGAAGACAGTGAAATAAAGATGATTCAGGAAAAAAAGGAGCAAGCAGAAATGAAAAGGTACGGGAACTGCTGTGCTCCATGGCTCTCGTTTGGGAATGGCAACATTTCCCTTGGCCTTACTCTCCTGTCAATGTCCCCCTCAAGGAAAGTGCAAGAAGAGGAACTGCGAGAGAACCACCCCTACTTCGATAAGCCACTGTTCATCGTCGGGCGGGAGCACAGGTTCAGAAACTTTTGCCGGGTGGTGGTCCGAGCACGCTTCAACGCGTAAGTACACTTCATTTCAGCCAGGTGTTTGGCCTGAGTCATGCAAACAGCAGGGGGGGTTGTCATATGAAGGAGAAGGAACGTGTAATCCTAATGGGGTCATAAAATAAACCGTGGGCTAATTATCATGCTGCTCCTCTTTGCTGAGCTCCCGACCAGGTGGAACACAAACAAAGGTCACAGGTAGTTAACATTTATGGAAAAGTCGCATTGATAAAGCACTTCACAGCCATTCGTCTTTATGCTTTCTTTTTAAAAAAAATGTATTTCAAAGATGTGGGGTCCAATGCAGGGTGAGGTATACAAATGTTCGTTATGCTTGCTGATGTGCCACCATCCCCTGGCAGTTTCCCACTACTGCCAATCCCTTTCTTAGTATTTATGTATTTTAACACCTGCCTAATACATTTATATTGGTGTTGTTAACTCCATGCTTTGTTTTGGAAATAATAAAGCAAAGGGAGACTAAATGTCATGGTGAGATGAAGGTCAGTATCCATGTCGTATATCAGACTTGTAGTTTCTTTGTGGTCAAAATTCCCCAATTTGCCTATTTGAGAATAATGTGAAGTTGAAAGAAAGTTGAATAGTACTTTCATGAACAACTGTTATGAGAAGGAAACCCACTGTCCACTGTCTCTATCCTAATAACATGGAAGAAATGTATAAGAAGTGATCAGTAGGGTAAACCTTGAGGGCACTGTATTTGTGGAGCCCTAAACCAAGTTTTGCAGGTAATCAATGACTGAAATACATTTTTGGCAAACATAACTTTAAGCAAATATCTTGAATACATGAAGAGTCCTGGAGGAAATTGGAAAACTTTCCATCTTCCCATTATGTATTCGAGCCTTCGCTGATGCCATCATTAGGTAACTTGATTCCTTTGTTTTTAATCAGTAGCATGTGATAATCACTGTCTGTCGTGGAGTGAGTTGTTTCTTCCCTTCCAAAATCCATATGTTGAAGTCCTATCCTCTAGCACCTCAGAATGTGACTGTATTTAGAGGTAAAAACTTTAAAGAGGGAATTAACTTAAAATTAAGTCATTGGGGTGGGGCCTTAATCCAATATGATTGTTTGCCTATAAGACAACAACATCTGGCATGCAGAGAGAGAGGACCCTGTGAATATAGGCAGAGAGAAGATGGCTATCTATAAGTCAAGAGGAGAGGACTGAAACAGACCAACCCTGCTGACACTTTGACCTTGGACTTCCAGCCTCCAGAACAATGAGAAAATACATTTCTGTTGCTTTAAGCCACCCAGTCTTAAGCACCAGTGGTGCTTTGTCACAGCGGCTCTAGGAAATTAATATGCACTATTACTACATTTTGGGGATGGGAGAGTCCTCAGGGACCACTGAGTGTTACTTGTGTACCCCTCCTTCAACAAAGGAGAACATTTAGGTCTGCCAAAGTTGAGAACTTTGCTCAGTGATCTAGTTAGTCCTGATTATCCAGCTGTTTTTCTTTCTGCTGTTCTAGAAGGGACTGTCATCATTTAAGACAACTGAGTAATAATCATTCAAATCTTCTCTGAATTTTCACCAAGTAATATAAGAACTTGGCAGTTTAGAGGTTGACTTGATCAGTTCCCAATTTGAGTTCCTCATCTTGAATGATCCCATTGGCTGTCTACGCATTCACATCAAATGGCTAATTCTCCATTTAATGTGGGGTAATTCTCCTTTTGTCAGCAACTCAGCTAATGTTGAATACAACTGATGAAGACTTTCTTGTAACTGGGAACACATATGCAAAGGCTGCCGGAAGCCTCACTGATGACTGCTCACAGGCTACCTAAAAGTAAAACTTAGAGACGCTCTTCCCAAGAAATTCTAAACACATTATTCCACAAGAGCACAGTTAAATGCAGGGTGAAGAACTCTTTTTATGGAGCATTTAATTAAATAATTTTGAAGAACATCCTTGAACTGCTAAGGCAAAGATTTTAAATGAGTATTTTTAAATGAAAATCAAAATTTAATTTGGCAACATCCATGTCAGAAAATTTTGAATGGAGCCTCCAATTCTGAAATCAAGTAGTTTGAGAACTATAAAACTTTACTTTGATAAGCATCAACTGCAAATTCTGTGGATTTTTCTTTCATCTAATGTTCTCTGACTTCCAAAGTCACCTATAGTTCACATCTTTCATTATGGGCATTTTATGGAGGATATTAAAGAGCTTTTAGGTAGGTGGGATGTTTGCACACATTATGCCAACAAGCTATAACATGCTTGCTATATAGCAGGGTGTCATATGTGTATTATCTCTTACAGATCTAAAACTGACCCTGTCACTGGAGCTGTGAAAAATACAAAGTATCATCAACTTTAGTAAGCATTGCAAACTTTGTTTTTCATGCACAGTTGAAGTTTTAATGTACTATTTTATGCTACATAAAAATATAAAAATTCTCTTTTACTTTCTTTCACTATACAAAATAGGTGATTGGGGATTTATTTAAGCCACGTTAATAGAGTCATAGAACCATCATCTCGGACTTGTAGCAGCCTTTTCCGGAACATTTGTGTTTCTTAATTTTGTGTGGTCTTTGGCAGTGACTTGCTGGGATTGGTCACTTACCTGGACTGGGTCATGATCATCGTAACCATCTGCTCGTGCATTTCCATGATGTTCGAATCCCCCTTCCGGAGAGTCATGCATGCACCCACCTTGCAGGTACTGCCCCTAAATCTCAGCTCACAGCTAGGAGGTAAAATACCAACCTTCAATTTTTCTGTTCATTGTGACCAAACTGCCTTTTGCGCATTTCAGATTGCTGAGTATGTGTTTGTGATATTCATGAGCATTGAGCTTAATCTGAAGATTATGGCAGATGGCTTATTTTTCACTCCAACTGCTGTCATCAGGGATTTTGGTGGAGTAATGGACATATTTATATATCTTGTAAGTCTTTCGTTATTTCCTGCATATAAAATGTAATGATTTTTTTAAATCTCCTGCATTTCTTGGTATAAGAGCGAGAAGTGTGAGTCATAGAGGCTTAGCTGCCCTGAGTTCTTTGGACTATAGAGGAGTCCATTATAGGCAAATGAGGGACATGCGTGTAAAATCTAAATTTAAAGCATTATAAATATCTAAGAATAGTTATATTTGTCAAATATGCCAATCAAAATTTTATGGATGAATGAGACATACATTAGGAAGGTCTAAAATAACAAATCTAGTTTGCATTCCATAATTTTTGAGGCTTCTGTGCAAAAAAAAAAAGTTTTTCTCATATAAATCATGTTATAGATTGTGAGCCCCTTATTGTTAAAAGCAAACTAAAGTGATTTTGTTTGGACCTTTCTCCTGATTGCAGTGATCAAAATGCCTTTTTAACTGTTCAGTTAAACTCAATTGGAAAACCATAGGAACAGACTCAAAGAAATTTAAGAAATTTTACTTTTTTCTATATGTCCAGGAAGGCATGAAGTCAATGTCTTTACAAATGTAACAAGGAGAATTGTGATTATTAGCAAGTGGCATGTTGCAGATTATTAATAAAATAGTAATAAATTTGATAAGAGGAATTCCAGTCATATTGACATCAGAGGAGCCTCCAGCATAGTAAGTTAAAAGGACAGAATGCACTGGTGGACACAGATTCTGTGTGCACCCCCATTTCATTCCTGTATACACGTCAAAGCTTTCTTTTGAGGTCCTCACAGGTCTAGATTAGGTTCACTGTTTAGAGTTAACAGGCTGCATATACAACTGGTGAGTGCTTGTCCCACACAGCACGTGGAATCTCTACTGAGTGACAAGTTGTGGCCCACTCATGCGAGGGGGCACCCAAAAAACCCAAAATGATCTTTCGGAGGGTGGTCCCTTGGAGTACAGGCTTCCATCACTAGGTAAGTGTTCTAGGAACCCATCAGCATCAGTGTACCAGCTGGTGTTGTGAGAGGCTGCATTTGGTTTCAGTTAATTTTTTTGGAGATTCTTTCAGCCTGCCCATTTCATGACGGGCAATTTGCAAGTGCACCTGTCCACACCGCACTGAATGCTCAGGAGTTTTTGACCAAAAGTGGCATGACCCCTGGGCCCCAACTTCCCGGTTCACCCAGTCTCATCCCGAGCAACGTTTTCTTGTTTCCCCGATGAAAAAGAGTCCTCAAGGGGAAACGTTTTGCTGAGGTGGAGGAGGTGAAGCAAAAAAACAGCCGAACCACTAAAAGGTATCAAAACTGACAAGTTCAAAAACTGTTCTGAGCAGTGGAAAAGGCGTCTGGATTAGGTGTGTTTTATCAGACGGAGAGTACTTTGAAGCTCACTGAAGTTTAAACATGTAAGAATAAAAGCACGATTGTTTACAAATAAAGTCCAGGTGTTTTGGGGGTTCCCCCTCATAGAATGCAGATACTAGAGGATGAATTCGGCAGACTCCAGAGATTATTGTTTCCTTCTAGGTGAGCTTAATATTTCTTTGTTGGATGCCTCAAAATGTGCCCGCAGAGTCGGGGGCTCAACTCCTAATGGTTCTACGGTGCCTGCGACCTCTGCGCATATTCAAACTGGTGCCCCAGATGAGGAAAGTCGTTCGAGAACTTTTCAGTGGCTTCAAGGAAATCTTTTTGGTATGTGAGCACTACTCTTTGTTTCCAGTTCATCATAGTCTAACTCCATTAATTGTATTTTCTTCAGAGTACTTCTCTTTAGTTTACTAAAAATGCTTGTGTGTGTGTGTGTGTGTGTGTGTGTGTGCTTAAATGTTCACATAAAATGAGGCTTGTACCTCAAGGTCAAGTTCATAGTTGTGTTGATTGCCAGGGGTTATAAAGGCACTAATAAAACACAGTACACATTCAGAAACTTTACCCAAGAATGCTCCTGGCTTATCAGTTTATCTAATTCAATAAGCATTTTTTTTTTAGTTGGAGTCTCACTCTGTCTCTCAGGCTAGAGTACAGTGGCACACTCACAGCCACCCCAGCATCGACCTGCTGGACTCCAGCCATCCTTTCGCCTTGGCCTTCCAAGTAGCCGGAATGACAAGCATGCACTATCACGCTCAGCTAATTTTTGACTTATTGTAGAAGCAAGGTCTCACCAAGTTGTCCAGGCTGGTCTTGAACCTGCAGGCTCAGACAGTCCACTAGCCCTGGCCTCCTAATGTGCTGGTATTACACACTGAGCCACTGAGCCCAGCCAATAAGCATTTTTTTTTAAAGAAAATTTCCTTGAGCCCCTCTATGAACTCAGTTTTCTACCCCCATCCCTGGTTAATGCATCCACTGATGTGCTTTTTGTTTCCATAGTTTATCCTTTTCTAGAGTGTCACATAAATGGAATTATACAGCGTATTATATTTTCCATGTGGAAGGAATTATATATCCCTTTTTATTGCTGAGTAATATTCCATTCTATAGATGTGCCACAATTTGTTTGTCTGTTTGCTGGTTGATGGAGAATTAATTATTCTATTTTCAGTTTATGGCTGTTATGAATAAAGTTGATGTGAGCATTTAAGCACAAAAAAATAAGCATTTTTAGTAAACTAAAGAGAAGTACTCTGAAGAAAGTATAATTAATGGAGAATTCAGAGGTAGTGTCTGCTGACTCTTTTATTCCCAACTCTTGACCCTAATCTCTACACTGAGTTTTAATTTCCTCATCCTGGGATTGGGCTAAGAAGATTCAACACCATCTACCCCACAAATGGGATTAGGAATTAATGCATCTGAGCTCACAATCTCATTCTGTGTTTTCTCTAAAGGATGTGGCATAGACTTTATCTCCAGATCTTGGGGGTGTTGACATAAAATAACTTTAAAAACCCAACTTACAGGTATACCCTACTTTAAGTAACCTCAGTATATGGGCATGAATGCTTACAATTGTGATTGAAGGGAAAAATATTCTTTTTAATTGGCTTAACATTGATTTAGGGTCTTCTAAAAACAGGGCTGGAAATATAATAAGTGAGAGTTTCGTTGTTCACAATCTGTTGTAGAAGAATTTTTCCTTACAAAAGAGTGATCCAAAGATTATTTTATTATTGATGAGTTCTGCTTGTGCATGAGAAACATGAATTATTTTACATAAGACTCCTTTATATCTTGCTTTCTAGAAACATAGTGAGAGACCACCTGTAATTGTAGTTGACAGGAAGATATTTTAAAGAGATTATTACTCTCTTTAAAGACAAAGAGAGACGCGTTACTAAAGGCGTATTGTTGCTAATATTTTTTTAAAGATGTGTTTAAAACTTCTCCAGTTCTTTATTTTCCTTGTGCAAACCCATAAAACTGTGGATTTTCACACCACTGGAATAAAGGAATTAATTACCTGAAATAATCACCTGACAGCTAATGTATATGAATCTTTGGACCATTGAAGGATTTTAGAAGAAAGTCAACTTGTGCCTTTCTCCTGATGGTGTTTCTGTGTAATTTTAGTATACTCAAGGTGTATGTTTAGATTATTTAGTCAACACAGTTCAATGGTTTGTTGTGTATTTCACCCTTGCCACTGTTCTCTGCTGAGACCAAAGTAGTCAGCCAGCAGAGGGAGCCGGAGCTAATTAATAGATTTGCTTTCCAGGACTGAATTATCTCCTGTTTTCTATGCCCAGCACATTCTTCTAATACACACCCGCATACTCGCAAGGAAACAAAGCCACTGTCCCTGAGTTATACTCTGCCAATAAAGGTGATTCTATTTTGAGGAAAACAGGCAAAATATAATTTTTTAACTTTTTTTTCCCTTTTGTTCCATTAAATAAAATTGAGCAGAGTGCTACCTTAAAAATTAGGAAAGTCTGAGTCGTATCAAAAATACCTTATTCCATTTTATTAAATGAAAGCCATATGTTTTTATTTTAACAGTTCAAAGTCTGTTCATTTCTTCCTTTTGACGTTCCAGTATGGCTAATTCCATGGTGGAAAAGTTAAAAGATATCATCAAAAACCCATGAATTTTATATAATTATCTGAAATGATCTGTTTATGTTGCTGTTTAAACCAAACCTAACACTGAGTTTTTACCAACAGATTTAATATGTCATCAATGTCTTTCAGGTCTCCATTCTTTTGCTGACATTAATGCTTGTTTTTGCAAGCTTTGGAGTTCAGCTTTTTGCTGGAAAACTGGCAAAGTGCAATGATCCCAACATTATTAGAAGGGTAAGATGTACCTTTCTGTCTTTTGAAATAAAGAGTAAGATAATTCACCCTCCCTTGGAAAGCATACGTTCCCAGTAGCTGCCCAGGCTACTTTATCGAGCAAAGTATTACCCTGACAAAACTCTGTGTAAGGATTGTCTTCCCACAAACTCCTTTTTGCTTAAGCATGCAATATGCCCCTTTCTGCTAGTAAAGACTTATGAGACTGAAAGCACTTTTCAGAGAATTCTACTCTTCCCTCCTTTTCCAGTATTAATATACTGTTGACATCTTGAGCAATAGTCACCGAAGATTCCCCATGTTTATAACCATGAGCCTTGGAAACTTTCCCTTTATGTCTTCCCTAACTTGATTTATCTTCTGTTGTCACATAAGACTCATATCATGCCCGGAGTGGTGGCCCACACCTGTAATCTCAGCATTTTAGGAGGCTGAGGAGAGAGGATTGCCTGAGCCTGGAAGTTTGAGACGAACCTGGACAACATGTCGAGACCTCCTCTCTACAAAAAAAAAAAGAATTAGCTGGGTGTGGTGGCACATGTTTGTAGTCTCAGCTACTTGGCAGGCTGACGTGGAAGGAATGCCTGAGCCCAGAAGGTTAAAGCTGTGGTAGCCATGATCATGCCATTGCACTCCAGCCTGTGTGACAGAGTGAGCCTTTGACTCAAAAATTTTTTTAAAAAAGACTCATATCTGCAAACAGCCTGTGCAAAAATGTACAAGAGACAATGTTTGCCTCTTACCCATTTTTAAAATTACCTCACCACTCTCAGTATTCTCTCCATTAAGAAGTCAGCAATTTCACATTAGTTCTTTTTTTTTTTTTTTTTTTTTTTGAGTTGGAGTCTCACTCTGTCGCCCAGACTGGAGTGCAGTGGCCGCTCCCGGCCACGGCAGCCTCGACCTACTGGGCTCCGGCAATCCTTCCGCCTCAGCCTTCCGAGTAGCCAGAATTACAGGCGTGCACTACCACGCCTGGCTGATTTTTGATTTATTGTAGAGATGAGGTCTCACCAAGTTGCTCAGGCGGGTCTCGAACCCGCGGACTCAGGCAATCCACTCACCTCAGGCTCCCAAAGGCGTGGGATTACAGACTGAGCCACCGAGCCTGGCTCACATTAGTTCTTAATTGCCCAGAATCTTCCCCTTTATGATACCAAGAAGAACCCCAACAAAAACCCAAACTTGAATGTTTTCACTGCTGCCTTTTTCTTTCTTCAACCAGTGTTAACAAGAGGAGGCCAGCTGCTGTAACAACCCCAACATTTCAGTAGCATAACATAGTTAAATATATTTCCCTGATGAGATACCTTCTTATACCAGTCATAATGGCCATTATGTAAAAAAAAAAAAATCAAAGAACAACAGATGCTGGCGCAGATGCAGAGAAAATGGAACACTTATTCACTGTTGGTGGGAGGGTAAATTGGTACAACCTCTGTGGAAAACAGTATAGAGATTACTCAAAGAACTAAAAATAGACCTACCATTTGATCCAGCAATCCCACTACTAGGTATCTACCCTAAGGAACAGAGGTCATATAACAGAGACACCTGCACCTGCATGTTCATTGCAGCACTATTCACAGTTGCAAAGATGTGGAATCAGCCCGAATGCCCCTCAACCAATCAACAGATAATGAAAATGTGGTATTCATGCACCATGGAATAATGCGCAGCCATGAAAAAGAATGATATCATGTCCTTTGCGGCAACATGGTTGGAGCTGGAGATCGTCATCCTAAAGTAAATGGACTCAGAAACAGAAATTCAAATACCACATATGTAGGTGCTAAACAGTCACAAAGATGGAAATAATAGACACTGGGGACACCAATAAGGGATGAGGGGAAAGGTTTGGGTTCAGAAACTACCTATGGGGCACAGTGTTCATTATCTGGGGAATGGACCACCCGAGATCCAATCCCCACCCCTCTGCAATATGTCCATGTAACGAATATGCATGGTTACTCCCTGAATCAAAAATAAAAAATTTAAAAGGATAAAATTTAAAAAATGAAATGTATATATCGCATCTTGGGTAAATCAGACAGCTGTCCTCCAAATGACTACTGAAGGGCCCAAGTTCTCTGTCTCTGCCCCTTGCCATGTCTTCAGAGCCTTCTCCAATTCACTGACAGATAGGAACAGAAATCCATCTCTAGCAGAGAGGGCTGTGGATGAAGCCTAGATATGCATACATCCTCTCAAACCACATTTTGCTACAAAGTGCTCGGGCTCATCGTACTGCAAGGGAAGCTGGAAAATGTGGTTTAGTGACCTGTTCTGGGAAAAAAGAGACACAGTCAGTTAATAATTAGCCGATCTCTGCAACACCATCCAGTGTTCCATTCTCTTAGGAGACTTCTCTGTCGGTGACCAGCACTGACCAAGGGTGGGTTAGGACCCGCACCAGAGAATCTGGACAGCGAGAAGAAACTACTCGGAGGCAGTTCTTCTAGGAACAGTCTGATCAGGACTGGAGCCAAATTTTATTCGGACTCCTTCCAACTTATATACCATTTTCTATACCCTCCAGCAGTGTGATAATCACTCACTGGGGGGCATACAAGTTTCGTGCTTTACAAACTATGCATCACAAGCCCACCACGAGATCTGCAATTTCCAAGCAAACAATTCGAATTCCATGATGCCTGCCGTGCTTACATTAGGTCACAGGTGCACAATTTCAATACAAATCGTTCAAAGTGTTTCCATAATGTTCAATGAATCATTCATATTTATACTCTTTGCTCTATACCCTGATTAATA
>NW_007070544.1:741654-748424 GCF_000164805.1 Carlito syrichta
AACTACAAAACTTTACTATAATTCATATGTTTCATATGTCTAAAACTTTAATTTCTAGTTATTGGACTTTAATACCATGCTATATCCTATTAAGCTAATACCTTATCGTTAATTCTTTTATAAATCGTATAGTAACTATTACACTTGAATAATGTAGCAAAAGGAAACAAAACAGCAAGCATAGATTTACGCAGCTATGAGTGTATATGTATATATTTTATCCTAACAAGTCTACTCTAAAAATCAAATAGTAGCTGTCACACTCTTGAACAAGGAAATGCAGGGTTGCCAAGATGGCGGCCATGGGCTGAAGCAGACAGAGTTTCGGTAATTAACGAAACAAAAGAAAATGTTCTGCCTGGCTAGGGGCAGGGTGACAAAACTATCATGGTAATTTAGTTTCTAATCTTAGCCCTAGGGGAAACAGCTTTCGGGAACAAGAGCGGACTACCCAGTCTACCAGGAAATAGAAGTTAAAAAAATATCTAGAAAGAAGTAAAACTTAGAAAGACAGAGAGAAGTAATTCTGCTATGCACTTTCCATCAGGTGTATTGAAATTTACTTATAAGTTTTACTGCCATGTATGCACACTGGTCACTAATCACACGCCAATATTATAGGTATAACTGATATCCTATGTCAGAGGCGATCTTCCAGATGGCCTTTACAGGCCTCAGCCATGTAGCTATAGATGTTGGCTCCCAACACTTCTCTATGTTACAACTAGATTAAGAAAGAAAACTAAGCACTGCTGTTCTATAAACTAGAAAAAGTATTTTCTCTCTCATCCAAATAAAATAATGCCTTAATTCCATTAAAATGGAATTAAGCCCTCTCTGCTAGAGGTGGATTTCTGTTCTTATCTGTCAGTGAATTGGAAAGGCTCTGAAGATATGGCAAGGGGCAGAGACAGAGAACAGAAGGAACGTGAGTCCCTGAGTCGTAAGTTAGAGGACAGCTGTCTGACTTACCCAAGATGCAATATATACATTTCATTATTTTTATTTTATCCTTTTTGATTTTTTATTTTGGATTCGGGGAGTAAGCATGCATATTTGTTACATGGGCATATTGTAGAGGGTTGGGGACTGGGTCTCCAAAAGGCCTAGTAGAGCTGAACTACACAGTACATATTTCTGGTAAATATGGCTAGCTAATACAGATTTAAAATTATAAAAAATATTCATTCTCTAACTGTTATAAAATATAGATAACCTTTTTGTCAAGTTAAGATACATTATAAATTATATTAATAATGAGAATTCCAAAAAGTGCCAGACGAGGAGAGACATCCCAGGAACTTCAACAAACCTGAGAAGGTGTAACAAGGAACGCAGTCTGAAGGTCACGACACACCAAATCAGCTGATGAAATAGTAAGAGCTGATCAGTCCACGAACTTAAGTACTGAAAGAGGAGTTATTTTAGATCCACACTGAATAGAGACCAGAAAGATAATAACAACATTTCAGGATAAAACCTACTAGGAATCTGAGATGGCTCAGTATATTAATAATGGCCAAAGAGGGTGATGATTTCACATTATCTTTTCATACCCTATCCCCGCTGAAGATGGAAGATCGTATGGAGGCTGGAGAGCAGAAGGCTGATGAACACAGACACATTTCATGATGCACTTAGCTTCCTTCCTAGAGCAATGAGATCCCTGGGAGGCTCCTACAGAAAGCCTAAGGAGACTTAGCCATTGCAGACAGCATCAGCACCAAGCAGAATAATGGAAAAGAAACTGGCATAGTGGAGAAGTGATCTCTTTATCTTTTCTAATCCCAATGTGAGGCCAAGGCCAAGAAAGCCATGTGAATGAAGAAGACATCAGTTCTACCTCAGAGCTTCAGCCTCTCTAAAGGAAGAGATAAATCCAAGGAATGGGAGAAACTAAATATACTAAGGTTTAAAATGACACAGCTCATGCATAAAGGCAATGAATCTTGTGTTTCTGAGGCCACAGCTTCCTGTTAGGAGAATACATTGTTTTCTTGTATTGAGCAGAGCACTTCCCCTCTCTGTTCCTTTCCTCCTTCACTTAACACTTGACAGCAGACATCTTTAGATAAGTATAGATGTATGGAGCCACATTGTTGTCACCAAAGCCCTGTAAACAAACTCTGACGATGTCTTCTCACAAATGGTCATTACATAACGTTTATGTCCAAGGTTCCATGACAGGTAAAATGAAATGAGAACTGGAAAATAAGTAGGTCACTGCCTCTGTGTGGCAGCATTTTCTGTCCAATCAGAACATATGTCTTATGTTTGTGCAACCGTAATATAAAACCAGCAGTTAAACGAGCATATAAGAGACAAAAATAATGACAATCCGATTTCAGGATAGGAAACCATGCTTCCAGCTGGGAGTACTGTGCTGGGAAGACTTCAAGGAGGAGAAAGGCTATGGATGAACAGGAAAGGACTCCCCTCGCACCCCCCACACACACATACACGCAGAGCGAGCAACATGGGAAAGACACCAAGCCAAGCGTGCAAAAGGGAGTCACAGTGCAGAGGCAGGGATGAGGTGAGGGATGAACGTGGGCTTTGGAATCACAGTTGCTTCTGTTTTTTTCTTAACTGCCAACCTTTTATTAAATTCTTTAGCAAATTTAGTAATTAAAATAGTAGCCAGGCTCGGTGGCTCAGCCTGTAATCCCGCGCCTTTGGGAGGCTGAGGTGAGTGGATGGCCTGAGCCCACGGGTTCGAGACCCGCCTGGGCAACTTGGCGAGACCTCATCTCTACAATAAGTAAAAAAAATGAGCCGGGCATGGTAGCACATGCCTGTAATTCCGGCTGCTCGGAAGGCTGAGGCGGAAGGATCGCCGGAGCCCAGCAGGTCTAGGCTGTGGTGGCCGGGAGCGGCCACTGCACTCCAGTCTGGGCGACAGAGTGAGACTCCAACTCAAAATAATAATAATAATGATAATTAAAATAGTTTTGCGAGTAATCATTTTAAAAAATAATACCCCTCATTAGAAGGGAGCATGTCAGTACCTTTGCCATTATTTTACAGAAGCACAGACCAAGCATTATGCCACTTTTCCCCAAAGGTGTTAAGTATATAAGAAACAAAATAAACAGCATGATTCACCTTATTTATTTATTTATTTCCATTTATTTATTTCTTTATTTTGAGTCAGTCTTACTCCATCACCCAGGCTGGAGTGCAGGTAGCACACTCACAACCACCGCAGCCTCGACCTGCTGGGCTCCGGTGATCTTTCTGCCTCAGCCTTCCAAGTAACTGGAACTGCAGGCATGCGCTACCAAGCCTGGCTTATTTTTTGATTTATTGTAGAGACGAGGTCTCACCAAGTTGCCCAGGCTGGTCTCAAACCCCTGAACCCAGGCAATCCTCTCGCCTCCGCCTCCCAAAGTGCTGGGATTATGGGCTTGAGCCACCAAGCCTGGCCACTTATTTCATTTTTGTGAATGGAAGGGGTACAATTGCAGTTGTGTTGCGTGGATATATTGCAGACTGGTGAAGTCTGGGCTTGTAGTGCACCCATCACCTAAATAGTGTTCATTGCACTGGACAGGTGGTATTTCTTCCTTCATGCCCCTGTCGCCTCCCTCCTACCTTTTGGAGTTCCCAGTGTCTATTATTCTGGAATAACTTCTGAGATTAGAATCCTACTTTAGAAGATGTGATGGCTTGTCTTGTTCTGGTCATTTAATCCCTCTGAATCTATTTTTTTCTCTGTAACACTTCTCACACACGGTGATATGAAGATGAGATCAGTTTACTTATGTAAAGAACTTCACCCAATCTCAGAGAGTCAGCGTTAAGCTTCATTACCTCCCATGTAGGAGAAAGAAAAAAAAAAATCCAAACAAGCAAAAAAAAAACAAAGCCACAAATTTAAGTCAAGGAGAGATCCTTAAGCTCCTGTTTGGAATTTCATTGATGAGTAGTGAGAATGCCTAAAGGTTTGTAAGAGGAGGAATAAGATACTTCTTAGTACTTGTAAAGAACAAAGCACTGGCCCAGCGCGATGGCTCAAGCCTGTAATCCCAGCACTTGGGGAAGCTGAGGTGAAGGGATTGCCTGAGCCCACGGGTTCAAGAACAGCCTGGGCAATTTGGCGAGACCTCTTCTCTACAATAAATAAAAAAATTAGCTGGGTGTGGTAGCAAGCACCAGTAGTTCCGGCTACTTAGAAGACTGAGGCGTAAGGATCACTGGAACCCAGCAGGTCAATGTTGGGGTGGTCTTGAGCATGCCACTGCACCCCAGCCTGAAGAAAACAGGTGTAAGAGGATTAAATAATTTGTCCAAGGTCACTCAAGTGGGAAAGCTAGAGCTTATGTCTAGGTAACCTGACTTTTAACAGGAATACCAGGCTGCCCCAATCAAAGGTGGGCTCAGGCAAGCTCAGAAAGACAAATCGGAAAAGATAGTAAGGCCAGATACACTGTGGGATCTCTATACAATACACCACAGCACAACCTTTCAAATAATGATGTAGATGAATAAGCATGGTTATGAAAAGATCATCACAATGTATTTTTAACTGAAAAATGTTGCCATGTAAAGATAAATAGTTTGTAAACTCATATATGTATAGGAAAAAAGACTGGAAAGATATACTCAAAAATGTTAATTTTGTGTGTCCGTGGGTAATTATAGATGTTTCCTTGCTTTTGTTTATGTATGCTTTATAAATCAAAAGTATTCTTTTTAAAACTGTCCTTATTTTAAATATTTCTAGAAATATTTCTAGAAAGAGGTGATGTTAGCATTAATTAAACTGAGATAAGAAGGGAGACAGGCCATGAAGGATGAGGAGATCTCAGACAATTCTGAGCTCTTGACCCCGGATGACAGTCAGGATGCTGGTCCAGGGACAGAAAGGGAGGAAGCAGGAGGAGACACGGTTTAAGGTCAAAGATTCAGATAGATTAAAATCGAATTTCTGTTGAAATATTCATTCAGTTGGTGATTAAAACTTTTACCTTATACACTTCAAACCCAGAAAAGTGGTTTAAGCTCAAAATATGACAATCTTAGCCAAAGAAATAAAGATATCTGAAGGGAGAATAGAAAAATTAGTCAAAAACGTCTTCCTGATGTTTAACTTTTAAATCTTTTCTAACAGCTTTTTGAGATATAATTCACATACCATACAATTCACTCACTTCATGTGTACAACACAGTGTGTTTTAGCATATTCACAGAGTTGTATAGCCATCGTAACAGCCACTTCTGGAACATTTGCATCTCCTCAAAAATAAGCCCTGTATCTTTTTAACTGTTACCCCAATCCTTTTAGCCAACCTCCACCTCCAGCCCTAAACCCCTCACCCACTTTTGTCTCTATAGGTTCCCTGTTCTGGACTTTCATATGAATGGAATCATATAATATGCGGCCTTTTGTGACCGATGTTCTTCAATTAGCATAATATTTTCAAGGGTCATCATGTAGTTGCATGTATATACCTTATCCCTTTTATGACTGAATACTGCACCTTTGTATGGATAGACTACATTTTATCTATTCATCCAAGGATGGGCATTTGGGTTGTTTCCACCTTTTGACTAGTATGAATAACATTTTTGCAAACATTAATGTATGAGTGTTTGTTTGGACATACATTTCCATTTATCTTAGGTAGCCATCTAGGAGTGAAATTGCTGGGGCATATGGTAACTCTGTGTTTAGTCATTTAAAGTACTGCCAGACTGTTTCCCAGAGAAGCTGCACCATTCTACATTTCCACCAGCAGTGTATAAGGGTTCCAATATGAAGATTTTGATTTTTCCACCTCCTTGTCAACTCTTGTTGATATTTGATTTTTTTATTGTAGCCTTCATAGTGGGTGTTGGAATATCCTACTGTGGTTTTGATTTGCATTTCTGTGATGGCTAATGATGTTGAGCATCTTTCCATGTGCTTATTAGCAATTTGCATATCTTTCTTGGAGAAATGTCTATTCAGGCACTGCCCACTTACTAATATTTTCCACAACAATTTTCACCTGCCCTTCTCCCAAGTCTTTGTTACTACCGGGGGTGCCAAAAAAACCATGTATATGCATTTTAAATATGATGTTTGCACAAAAGATGGTGCTAATCAAATGAATGCTAGCATCACCATGTGACAGACAGGACAGTCAAAGAAACTGATGGAAGCACGGTTGAGC
Source organism: Carlito syrichta (assembly GCF_000164805.1). Classification (NCBI taxonomy): domain Eukaryota; kingdom Metazoa; phylum Chordata; class Mammalia; order Primates; family Tarsiidae; genus Carlito; species Carlito syrichta. The sequence continues at coordinate 747,813 of NW_007070544.1, forward strand.
GAACGTCATACTACACATTGCTATTGTAACTCAATTCAACTTTGAAAGGTAATACATAGATAATATCTTTTAAAACGTGTTTACATTTTTGGCACCCCCAATCCCCTACCCCCCTTCCTGGTGTGCAGATGGCCACCTTCTTGCTGAGTCCTTACATGGCAGAGAGAGAGAGGGAGAGCTCCTGGGTCTCTTCCTTTCTGTATAACAAGGCAAACCCCATGTATGAGACTCCACCTTCATGACTTCATCCCCTCCCAAAGGCCCCACCTCCTGACACCATCTTCTCAGGGGTGAGAATTTCAACGTATGAATTTTGGAGGAAGACAAACAGTAACACTATTCCTTCACTTGTTCAATTGTTCTTTACTTTTTTCTTTTTACACTACTTTCAGCATGGTTTTCTAATGGCAGTAAGCGTGTCATCAGATCACTTGGAGTCCCCTCAGGCCTCCCTCATATTGAAACTTCATTTGCAGCCTTACTAAAGGAGGAACGATACAGCACAGGAATTCATATGTAAGACACAGTCATTTGTTGTTTCGTCATCAACCATAAGGTCATAAGTAGCCTTTCATTCTATCCTTTGACTTACTATTTTCTTGGAAACACTTT
>NW_007070544.1:748444-884251 GCF_000164805.1 Carlito syrichta
CCCGTACTTACTGGGTAGCTGTTGACATCACTGTTGTTTGATAAAAGGTCTTCGGTATTCTATGTAAAAAGTGTTTCCTATTGTTTATCTTTTCTGAGTTCATTTTCTGACCAGATTTCCCTGCTCCCCTCCTTTTTTCCTGCTTTAGGAAGATTGCAATGGCATATTCAGAATTAATGTAAGTGTGTCCAAAAACTTAAATTTAAAATTGAGACCTGGAGAGAAAAAACCTGGATTTTGGGTGCCTCGTGTTTGGTAAGCATGTTAGAAAAATATTCTGAGATGATATTTTTATAAATATAAGGCTTTAAATCAGTATAATCTGGCATGAAACTAAAAATAATTCTGCTAGCTATATTAAAATGATTTTAAGTCCTACAGGGCAAAGCACTGGATTACAACAGGATGCAAAAACGAGGCAAATGCTAGAGCAAATGGTGCACTGAGCTCCACATTGCTTCATGAAATGAATGAAATATTACCTCAGTATTTTTCCAGTACTTCAAAAGTATATATCTGGGTCCAAATTGCTTTAGGAATTAGTGAGGCTTAAAAAAAAGATTTTTTTATCAAACTAAAACTAAATTCATCCTGAGTTTATATCTTCAAGGGAGGGTCTGACGTCCTCATAACAGTTGTAGAGAGTCCTTAATCATGAAGCTATTTCAATTGTAAAACACATTTATACTGAAGGATTTCCATTATTGCAACACTGGAGAGAAATAATCACACTGTTGATTATATCTAACTCTCCCTTTAAAACTCATTTTTCTGGAAACTGAGTTTTCAAAGCATTTACATTAAAGCTAGAAGTACCTAGTACCTTCTTTTTCATCTATTTTATTAATGATTACTAATTGATTCCCTCAGGCTGTCTCATTGGTAAACTAAATGTTCTATCAACTTCATTTGTCCTTTTTAATCATTATCTCTTTTAAAATTTCTTTTTTTAATCACTTGGAATAAAAGTGAACCACAGCAACTCTGCTTTTGACACAATTGATGTACTCTTCTAAATGTCTAAACTCTTTAAAAGAAATAATGTTTTAGCCAGTTGTAACCTAGCACTCAATATTACCTTTCTTTGGGATTTCTCTAATATAGAATTCACATGTATAAACAATCCAGTATGATTTATTTTGGAGTTCTTTAATTCCCAAGAACCAAGAAAAAAAAAGATTAACATTGAATGTGTGACTTGAGTATGGATAGATAGGAATACAACACGTGAGAACATCCTCATCCTACTGCTAACTAGAAAAGCAGTATAATTTACATGAAAATGAAAATTAGTAGAGCATAAAGCATTTATTTTTGTGAGACAAAAACGTATTATACCAGGCCAGTCATGGTGGCTCATGCCTGTAATCTCAGCATTTCGGGAGGTCAAGATGCGAGGATTGCTTGAGCCCAGCTCAAGACCAACCTAGGCAACATAATGAGACCTCACCTCTACAAAAACTTAAAAAATTATCTGGGTGTGGAGGCATGCACCTGTAGTGCCAGTTTCTTGGGAGGCCCAGGCAGAAGGATCACCTGAGCCCAGGAGATCGAGGCTATAGTGAGCCATGATCATGCCACTGCACTCCTGCCTGGGCAACAAATCAAGACCCTGACTAAAAAAAAAAAAAAAAAAAAAAAAAATATATATATATATATATATATATATATATATATATATATATATATACCATAAATACCTTATTTCCATCAGGGCATCAAATGTGGATTTTCTCTGCTGCTTTAGGATTTTGGCTAAAGCCTCAAATCTGAGTTCAGTGTAGAAAGTGTCTTTGTATTCTAAAGATAGTGGTTAGACCAATCCCAGCAGAACTTACCAAAAGATGATCTACCTTCATACCCAGCGCTAGTTTATGTAGAATCAAAGATAACATCATGGAAGTAAATGAAATCAGGAGAAGTCGGAAGCAGAGAATGCCCTGGCATCTCCCACCCTTCACTGTGGAGAAAAGTGGAAGGAGCCTCCTACCCCAGCCAAGTGAGGGACCTCAGGAGGACTCCCTAATATCGGAAACTGGCAAGGCAAGAAGAAAGGTTCTTGTGAGCAGGTTGCTTGTCACCAACTGGCAGAGCAAGGTTATCTGGTGTTCCTGGAGGGCCCGCATAGTCATTGCCTGGGGCCACCAGATCTGAGCCATCTTGAATGGCATTCTGCTGCAAAGCACTAGTTGCTGGGAGAGGGTTCCCCCATCAAAGGAGGGCTTGGGTGTGTTTCTAGGAGCTGGACCTGAGAACCACCTGGAGACTGCATGCTCACAACAGGAAAGGTGCCATGGAGCATTCCTGTGCTGGGGAGTGCTTTAAAATATCCTGTATTAATAGAAAAGGTGAGGTATCGTAAGGCTGATAGATCAGGTCACAATTGCCATTGAAAAGGTCATTTGTTACTCACAGTTCCTTGTAAAAAGAGGGCATGCCGCACAATGGGAGACCACATGGGGAAGCCCCGGGGTTGGTCATGACGCAAAGAGAGAGAGAGAACTGTAGGAAAAGACTCTACTGTGGTTTCCATGGGAAGGAACAGGGAGGCAGGATTGGCTGATTTGAATAATTTTAGCTCATTGAGATGTGTAGGGATTGTCTTCAGTTGTCTGGTATCTGGCCCTGGGATGATTAGGGCAGGTGTATTATGACCTGGAGTCTGATAGCCTGATAGAGGAGGTGGTTGGGGGTGTGAACTCTGGATTGGTTGGTCTGTATTTGAAAAGCCCACCCCCAGGAGGAGGACTCTTCCTAAGGCAGCAATGTGGGGGATACAGGGTGGGAGGGAGTTGGTGAGGGAGCCAGGAAGCCAAGACAAGGTAACTCAGCCATGTTGCTGGGTTGTCCACAACAAGATGTGTCCAGCATATGTAAGTAGGGCAGATAAAAGCATCAAGTTAGCCGGGCTCGGTGGCTCAGCCTGTAATCCCACACCTTTGGGAGGCTGAGGTGAGTGGATTGCTTGAGCCCGCGGGTTCGAGACCCGCCTGGGCAGTGAGACCTCATCTCTACAAAAAATCAAAAAATCAGCTGGGCGTGGTAGCGCATGCCTGTAATTCCGGCTACTTGGAAGGCTGAGGTGGAAGGATCACCAGAGCCCAGCAGGTCGAGGCTGCGGTGGCCAGGAGCGGCCACTGCACTCCAGTCTGGGCGACAGAGTGAGACTCCAACTCAAAAAAAAAAAACAAAAAAAAACAAAAAGCATCAAGTTTACAGAAGCCAGATGTAGTTAATCCAGGGAGTGTCTCTCAGGAACACATAAACGGACTCCATGAAAGAGAAGTGACCGCTCTTGAATTCCAATGGCCAGAGTCCAGTAGCATCAGATGCATGAGACTTTAACTTTATTTCTTTAACTTCTTCCTGCCCCAGTCTTGTAAAAATCAGATTGGTGAACTGAGGAAGAGTAGTAGAAATGAAGAGAGTGGCCAACTCATCTTCCTTTCTCCAAACCACAGGTCAGGCTTGAACTGAGAATGAATCATCGTATGAGTTATGAGATCAAAGGTTTGATATAGAATGCAGTTGACTTTTTAGAGAGACTTATCTAATGACTGGAAGTGACCAAAGTGCTGTGTGATTGCCCCAAGATGTCAGAAAGGGAGCTGGACTAGAAGGCAAGGTTTAGAGAAACGCTATCCTATTACCAACTTGCATTATGACAGTCCCAAATTAGACAGGACACTCACATAATGTTTACCTATTCCGAAGAAATCGCCCAGAAGATAGTTTGGTAAAGGTCAGTGGGTACAAAGCTCTCCACCTCCCAACAGACGTGGGGAGAGTTTATATACCCCCAACAGGGCAACAAAGTGTGACCCCAAAAATAGCACGAATGCCCCTATTAGGGAAGGAGTAAGACACAGACAACAATATGATGTGCAGAGAAGTGGGAACCAGGATGTTCGGCACCTTAGCACATGCCTTAAGTATGCAGGTGTGCAAATCTCTAGAACATCTTGACCAAGTTAGAAAATTCTGTAATTTTATGTTGGCTAAATTATGATTAAGAAAATAACTTATATCTGGGAACACACCAAGAGGAATGCGGGTAATTATAATTAGGACATAAATATGCACCAATTCAAGGAGACAGTCTAGCTTCTATATCATCTCTTTAGATTAATACATTTATCTTCTTCTGAATCACTCAGATTTGATGAGAGAGAAATCATCTCGGTAAAAAGGATTGAACGCATCATCTCTTAAAAATATTTTGTGTTGTATTAAGTAGAGGTCTGGATTATAGGAAAATGGCAGGCATGGGAGACAAATCAACCTAGTATTCAGGCTTATAATAAATGTATTTATTGAGTGCTTACTATTCCCCAGGTATTATGCTTGCCACCGGGATACAGCACTGAATAAGCTATCCCCTCTGTAGCCCAGGACCTTGAAGTTTGGTGGAGAACAGAAAACAAAATTACATATAACTGTATAGAATATGCTAAGGGCTTTCACACTGCAGATAAGTTCCTAACTTTACCTCCAGGCAATTTTAAGTTACACTGTGATACATTCTTGGTAGGAAATCAGGTTTTGTAGGGTCTAACACTCAAACAGTTTGGGGTAGCATGGTCTTAGAAGAGACCGTGCAAGAGGTGGGGTTCTGAGGCTCAGGGTCCTTTGGCATCATGGTATACCTGTCTCTGGTTAACACAGAAAGGAAACACACAGGAAAAGCATCTAACCCAAACTACGATAGAGCTGGAGAAGGACTAGAGAAGACACTCTGGTTAACTTTTGAAGGACCACAGATAGGAATTAGGCAGGTAAACAGAGTGAACAGAGGCAGGTGGGATGAAGAATGTGGCCCAATGTGAGGTGTTGCAAGTTGAGGCAACGCTGCTGCCCAAGCACAAGGCAAAAGGAATGGTAGTGCATTCTAGGAAGTTTGAAAGTTTCTGGCTTTAGGCAAGATGGTTGTGTAAGACACAGGGCACCATTTTGGACATTCAAGGGCAGAGGCTCAGTTACACCTTCGTGGTGTCTCCATGGTTCCCAAGGGAGGAGCAGCTCTCCTTACCATGATCTTGGGGGCCTTGAAGCACCTCCACTAGGAGGTAAAAGACTGAACAAATTGTGAAGTCAGCACCCATGTCTTAGTTTTCTGAATTGGGTGGACATATTACAATTTTTTCCAAATTAACCAGAAAGGATTGTATTTCAACAGCCTTCCAATCCAAGTAAGGGTAACACATAAGATGACAATACTAGATTGTTCTTGGGGTTTATCGAAGTTCTCTGTTGCTAAAGGTAATGTTTCAAACTTTCCAATTTTGCTAGCATGAACAAAGCATAAACAAACATCTTATGAGATTAAAACTGAAAAAGACATTTTTAAAAATGTGATTAAATTCTTCCAAGCATTTAAGTCTATGATACTACTTTTTTTTTCTTGGTTTAGTTAAAATATTTTTAACATATTCTTACTTCCTGGAAGATATGGAGCATAAAATAGTTTAAGTAGCTGCAAATTCAGCTTAAAAAGCACTTTTACATAAAGAAAATGGATGGTAAGAAAGTTTAACATCACATCTGAGAACTGGCTTGCTTGATTTAAAAAATTCTTATTCAAGAAAACTGCAGCATCTGTAGAATCTTTACAACTTTGTCTACTGTAAAATATATAAAATTTAATTGAGGTTCCCCAAAGGACAGATTTCTGGATTCTTTTGGATCTTATATAATATGCTAAGGCTTATCTGTAAAACATCAAAGTTCTTAGAATATTATATAAAATTCAAAAGAATATATTTGCACCTTCATACATAAAAAAGATAAATCAGAATTCCAAAATAAGAATTTCTTAGTGGGGCTTTTGCACTGTATAGAAAACAACTCCACCAATCATCAGCCTTAAATCTTTACGAGCAGTTTCAGTTCTAAGTTTTCTTCCTATATCCCCATCTATTTACGTTTTTTTTTTTTAAAAAAAAAGCTTGTAAAGGCACATCTCATGATTGTCCCCAAAGTTTCAAAAGTCTAAAAGATGGTAGGAAAAGACTGAACCAGAGCATTGCTTTTTATGAGGGTTAAATTTTGATAAATGAGCTAAAAGAGGGGCAGAAAGATCAAAATATAAGTTAAATAGATTCCAGTGAGCCTAGTCCATTCAATAGTCGGGAGGTTGATTCTTCATCAAATTCAGGATACTCCATGATTTTCCAGCATGTGATTGTCCAAGTCTTTCGATTATTTAAAATTAGTCTTTAATAAGAAGGTAAGGGAAACAAAAACATTGAAAGCTTCCTCTATTAACAACTAAAATGTTAGCTAAGACCCAAAACAATGAAAGAAAATGAAAGACCCAAAACAGTGGAAAGCATCGCTTTTGTAAGTGAGAAGAGAAAATGTATAAACATGTCAGAAAGAGAAGAAACAAGACATCCCCCCTGCCACCCGCTCCAAAGAAAATGAGTAATAGTGGAACCAAAGAGTTTTAGGAATCAGGAATCAACTGTGGGGTAGAAAGAATATTGCACATTGGCGGCTACAGGCAGAGCCTATGGAGAACGTTCAGAGTCAATAAGACAAAAATTCCAACTGGGAAAGAATGATGTAGGTTATGAGCAAACATCTCTTGTCACCCCAGTAATGCCTAAATGCATCCCTGCTTTACAGCATTATGTCACAAAGATAACACCAAATGAAATAAAGAGACCAAATTGTACAGTTTTTACACTTTGTATACTAACACAGGTAATTGTAACGTATGCCTTTAGAAACTTTCCAATTATTCAGTTACTTCAAAATTCACATCCAAAATCCTGTGCCCCTCTGTACAAATCTGTAAAATTGTATTTCCAGTTCTCAGTATAATCAGGACAAAGTGGAAATGTTGCAGAACCTCTAAAGCTAAAAGGAGAGTTGGTTAGCCTTTTAAGTGGAGACTGCCCCATCATTACCTGGTAAACAGAATTCATGCATTATAACACATGAATGCCTTGTTACGATTCAACAGCATAGCCCGCCTTCCCAAATGCGAAATATACCCGACATCCAAGATTGGGAAGGGCTACAGATATTTGCCTTAGGGTGCTTCTCATTGGAAATTTCACAGAACATTCCTCTTTCTGAATCGCAGGGCAAATCCTCGAAACTTTAATTTTGACAATGTGGGAAATGCTATGCTGGCATTGTTTGAAGTTCTCTCCTTGAAAGGCTGGGTGGAAGTGAGAGATGTTATTATTCATCGTGTGGGGCCGGTAAGAAAGCACATCGCATCCTTTGAACGTTTCGAGAGCAGCTTTCAATTTGCTCTGATGAATAACCATATATTTCATTTATGCAGATCCATGGAATCTATATTCATGTTTTTGTATTCCTGGGTTGCATGATTGGACTGACCCTCTTTGTTGGAGTAGTTATTGCTAATTTCAATGAAAACAAGGTAAGATTTCATGATTTGAATGCCACAGGGTTTAGTCTTTTCTAGCTGCTCACTTTGAGCTATTTTTTTTCCCACACGCGGCATGAAGTCACATTAAACTGTAATGTGACTGGTGTAAATAAGCTCTAGAACTATTTTACAAGCTACTTCATGGCTGCCTTTCAGACACATTATTTAAGAGTACAATGTCTTGCTAAATTTACCCTTTTGATAACAGTGTCATTAATTCATCGACAACTGAGAGGCGCATCTTCTATTGTTCAAATTGAAAGGATGTGCAGCAAGTTATTAAAATACAATAGCTGAAAGTGATTCACTGATTACAGGTAATATTACTTTCACAAAATGTACATTGTATGCTTTTTTGCAACTCAGTAAGTGAACTCAAAATTTTGATGGGTTTGGGGGGGGAATGTGGTAGAAAATTTTAAATCCTGTCTCACAGAATATAAAGATTTTCTAATTTTATATAAACTTTACATACTTTGTGAACTCGAGAGGCCTGCTGAGTTGGTAACAGCTCTAATGATTGGTAACTGCTCTCAAGGACTCACAAATGGGGAAACAGCAATGAGGTTTCCTATCAAAAGTGAGTTTGGGGAAGAATGTCCTATTAGCTCTTTTTGTTCTAGGCACTTCTGATATGCCCTCTACTGTGTGAGAGCCAGTCTTTTAGAATCATAATAAATGAAATGCATGCCGTTTTTGAGCATATAGCAATGGTCATGATTTTTACTTATTCTACTATTAAGATTCCAAGCTCTGAAATGCAAGGTTGAAGAAAAAGCAATGACTTGCGATGACTTATAAGGACTCAAAAATAGGCTCAGACTTCAGAATTGGTGCTTGTTTCAAACTGCAGGGTCTGTGATAATTCAAAATGCAAGAATGCAAAAACTTCAGCTGTCATTATGCAGTGAGTTAAAGCTAGGTCTGCCTGTGCAGCCCCGTGCTGTTCAATGTTATTCATGGCTGGGACGGATTCCCATGCGTTCACATCAGAGCTCTTTGGTTTGCACAGCTACACATGAGACTGTATCATTCACTGTCCCCCGGCTCAACGTGTGTGGTGCCAGTTACGCAGTCAATTGTCCTCTTTGATGTGTGTCTAATGAGTACACCATTTCATTCAGGCTTTCAGAAGGTGCAATTTTAAAATCCCCCCTTGGGGCCTCAACACTACTCAGACCCACAGAAACATGGCATCTTAGAGTTAAAAAGAACGGTAGTGATCATGTCACCCAGCCTCCTATTTTATTCCCGAACACATTCATAAATGAATTTCTTTGAGCCCTACAGTGTTCAGTTTAATACCGAGCAGAAAGTGGATAGAAGGGTCTTTTTAAATGCCTTTGAGCCATGTAATGGACCAGACACTGGGAATTCCAGAGTATGAGCAGAAGCTAATCAGTCAATTAACAGGAGAGTATAGGCCCTGCCTGCTCCGAACACCGTATGAGGCCCTCTGAGCAGGCACCTGATTTCAGAAAAATGAGGGCCTATGGCAACTCACACTTCAGCCACATAAATGAAACTACATAAAAGGTTCAATAACTGGAAACAAACATGTAATTAATTGCAACTCTTGAACCTAGACAAATGGTTTAGGTAGGCAGGGTAACCAGGGAGGTCTCCTTCCAACACTGCAGTTACGTTCTGAAGGAGGGAAGATGTAACTTGGCCTGTTCGAGGAGCATGTTATGTCGGCTCAAACGGGAACTCAGAGAAAGGAGAAAATTACAAACTTGATGAGTTATTGGAGACATACATGGCTGAATTGTGTGAACCTTTTAGTTTTTTTTCTTCAAGTTAGCACAGGAGCTGCTATATAACAGAATTTATTCATTTATTATTTAATCATGCTGTAGATTTATTTGAGCACCTACTAGGTGCCAGACCTTCAAGGTGCTCTTGGCACTGATCTAAAGAACGAAATACTAAACACAGAAAAATGTTTGCCCGTGTGGAGCACACATCTTTATTGTCATACCCAAGGGTATATAAATAAGTTTCCATATACAGAGGCAGCAGAGAGATGGGGAATAAAGGGGATCATAGGAAAGCTTTGGGAGCAGTGTTTTCACAATTCAGCGTTATGCAAAAATACATCTTCCTTGCAAAATGGAAGCTTCTTTAAAAAGTTCCAAGTCTATATCAGTAATATGTTTTTTTCTTATATCCCTAATATAAGACAATGTGTCTGATGAATGAACTTAATATGACAATAATACATTTTCAGAGATTTTTACATATTAATTATCAGATGATTCTTACATGCTTATTATGTTTTAGATCCTTTAAGAGTTCAACTTTCCAAATTATCATGTTTTGTATAAGAAAGGAATAATATTAATGTTTGTGGTGTCCAGAGAACAAGTATTTGTTTGCTATTAGTGAGAAAAGTGGCTTAGCAATATTAATGTCAGAAAAAATCATTGTAGAATAAATGTCATTATTAGGAATAAACAGTGTAACTAAATCATGACAAAAGAAACTAATCACCAGAAAGATACAGAGCTTCTGAATCTCAAAATGTACAAAGCAAAAATTAACCAAGTTGTAAAAAGCTTGCAAATCCAAAGTCATAGGTCAAGATATGAACATATTTCTCTATGAAACTCATAAGACAAGAAAAAAAGGAAAATGCTAGATTTGACACAATAAACAAATTTGATCCAATTAACATAAAAAGAACTCTGATCCTGACTATTTGAGAATATGCAATATTTTCAAGTACAAAATGTGTCCTCTAGAAGGACTTTAAACAATAATTACCCAAAAATTGATAATGTACAGAATGTTTTCTGACCGTAATTTTAAAAACATTGCAAAACCCCAATAAGTTGGAAATATTAAGACAACATTCTAAATAATGTATGCACTAAAGAAGAAATTGCAATAGAAAAATTGCAAAATATTTAGAGATAATTTTTTTAAAATATCATATATAAAAACTCACAAGGTATAGATAAATCAGTAGCTAGAGACAAATTTATTGCTATATTGTATACATTAGATAAAAATCAATGGTTAAATATTAATATGACAAATATCTAAGTTAATAAATTATAATAACAGCAAAGTAAAATAATCCAAGTACTTTGGGAGACCAGGGAAGGAAGATTGCTTGAGCCCAGGAGATTGAGACTAGCCAACATAGTGAGACCTTGTGTCTACAAAAAAATCAAAGATTAACTAGGCATGGTGTTGCATACCTACTTGGGAGGCTGAGAATCACCTGATCACCTGAGGATTACCCAAACCCAGGAGGTTAAGGCTGCAGTGACCCATGATCGTGCCACTGCATTCAGCCTGAATATAGTAGTGACACCTCAACTGCTCAAAAAAAATTTTTTGAAAGAAAGTAAGGGGTAATTCCCTTGGGTTCTCTCTTGCTGTGGGAACTTTTCTGTCTTCTCAATAAATCCTACTTTCTAAAAAAAAGAAAGAAAATAACGAAGATTAGTACAGAAACCAATGGTATAGAAAATGAGGAGACTTGTGTAGTTTCCATAAGGTTCAAGAATAACCAAAACTGTTTTTTTTTAAATTAAGTCAATAAACCTCTAGTAAGGTTTAGCAAGAACAAAAGTGTAGTAAAGGAAAGTAAACAAGCTATAGTAATTAAAACAGTGTTGGTATTGTTATCAGGATTTTTAAAAAATTAGACTTACAGAACAAACCAAAAAGCCCTAGGAGGGACCCATGTATATATAAAACAGAAGTAGCACAACAAATCAGTGAAGGGTAAGACCAACAATGAATGATGTTAGGAGCACTGATTATCTCAATGTAAGAAGCTAAACTGAGCTCTCTACCTCTCAGCATACTCAAAAATTAATTCCAGATGAACTAAAGACCCAGATATAAGAAGCAAAATTGAATCATGTAAGTCTTTTTTAACTTTAAATTTCAGGCAACCCTCTCAGGTCCCCTCCACCGTGGGAGCTTTTCTGTCCTCTTAATAAATTCTGTTTTTAATTCATTTAAATTTCAGAGAGTCAATAAATTGTATTTTTTACTTTTGCTGTTTTGTTGGGTTTTTTTTGAGTTGGAGTCTCACTCTGTCGCCCTGACTGGAGTGCAGTGGCCGCTCCTGGCCACCACAGCCCCGACCTGCTGGGCTCCGGCGTTCCTTCCGCCTCAGCCTTCCGAGTAGCCGGAATTACAGGCATGCACTACCACGCCCGGCTGATTTTTGATTTATTGTAGAGATGAGGTCTCACCAAGTTGCCCAGGCGGGTCTCAAACCCGTGGACTCAGGCAATCCACTCACCTCAGGCTCCCAAAGGCGCGGGATTACAGGCTGAGCTGAGCCTGGCTGCTGTGATTTTTAAGTGACACAATTATTGTACATATTTATGGGGTATGGTGTGATAGTTCAATACATGTATATTGAACTATGCTACATATACAGTATACTATAAGGAAGTCAGGGTAATTAGCATACCTATCACCTCAAACATTTACCTTTTTTTTTAAGTTGGGAACATTCAAAATGCTCTCTTTTAGCTACTTGAAAATATAAAATTAATTGTTGCTAATTACAGTCACCCTAACGTGCCAAAGAACACTAGAACTCACTCTTCTAATTTAGCTGTACTTTTGTATTCATTAATCAACCTTTCACTATCCTCTCCCTCCTCCCTACCCTTCCCTACCTCTAGTTAGTATTTATTTTTGATCCCATAACATTGGCCATAGAGTAAAATCTATAAAGAAAAAAAGTATAAATTAGATTACATTAAAATTAAATATTTCTGAATGACAGAGGGAACTATATAAAAGTACAAGCCAACACTAAGAGAAAATATTTATAATTCACATACCTGACAAAAGATTAATATCCAGAATGTATAAAAATTTCTATAGAACTTTGAAAAGTAAAATCAAAATACAAAAATGCGCCAAGAATATGAATAGGTGGCCAGACTCGGTGGCTCAGCCTGTCATCCCAGCACTTTGGGAGACCTAGGCAAGTGGATTGCCTGAGCCCGCAGGTTCGAGACCACCCCGGGCAACTTGGCCAGACCTTGTCTCTACAATAAATAAAAAATTAGCCAGGTGTGGTAGCACATGCCTATAGTTCCGGCTACTTGGAAGACAGGCAGAAGGATTGACGGAGCCCAGCAGGTTGACACTGGGGTGGCCATGAGCGTGCCACTGCACTCCAGTCTGGGCGACAGAGTGAAACTCCAACTCAAAAAAAAAAAAGAACATGAATAGGCAATTCACATAGGAAGATACAGGAATCAACATGTATATACATAAAAGTGTTTCACTTTGTTAATATTAAAACTACCTTAGACATTTTACGCCTATCGAAGTGGTCAAATTAAAATGCCTGATAATGTCAAGTATTGGCAAGAATATAAGGAAATGGAAACATTTGTATATTGCCATCAAAAAAATTTTTTGGTTAACTGCTTTTTGGATAGCAACTTTGCAACATCCGGTAAATGTAAAGATGTTTACATTTTTAGACCCCACCGATTATAGAGATTTTCAATGGAGAGACTGTAATCGATGTTTACTGTGAGAGAGTACATGTATGTGTATTGCGGAATTGGTTCTAGTCTATAAACCTAAAATGAATAACCTCTGATATATTGGTACAGTGTACTACTACGTGAGCCATTAAACTAAACAAATTCGACCTTATAATTCGGTTGTATGGAAAGCATATTATTCAATGAAGATAAAGAAGCACATGTAGGGGAGCCCCAAAAAACTCAGAATTTTTTCTTTTTTTTTGAGTTGGAGTATCACTCCCTTGCCCAGGCTGGAATGCAGTGGTGCGATCATGGCCTGCTGAACCCACTGGGCTCAGACGATCCTCCCACTCAGTCTTCCAGGTAGCTACAGGCGTGCACTACCATGTCGGGCTAATTTTTCAATTTATTGTAGAGATGAGGTCTCGCCAAGTTCCCCAGGCTGATCTCAAACCCATGGGCTCAGGCAATCCTCTCACCTTGGTCGCCCAAAGTGCCCAGCCCAGAATTTATTTATAAAAACTTGTGTATTTATGCTTACAAGCTTAAACTGCAGTCACCATCAAAGCACTCTCCGTTGGATGCAATACACCTATGGAAATGCTTTTCCGCTGCTCAAGACAGGTTTCGATCTCATCAGTTTTGGTATGGTTTAGTGCTTCTGCCATTTTTTGTTTCACATCTTCCATATCGGCAAAACACTTCCCTTTGGGAACTTTTTCTTCCAGGGAAACAAAAAAAGAAAAGAAAAGAAAGAAAAAAAGTCGCTCAAGGCGAGATCAGGGGAAGGGAGGGAGAGGCACAGGGGTCATGCCATGTTTGGTCAAAAACTGCTGAACACACAGTGCGGGGTGGGCAGGTGCACTTGTAAATCACCCACTATGAAATGGGCACACATGCTAAAAGAATCTCCCCCCAAAAAAGTTCACTGAAACTGAATGCAGCCTCTCAGTGCTGTCTGATACACTGATACGAATGGGTTCCGAGAACTAGCAGGGAAGACCCATATGTACTACAAGGGGCCCATGCTCCAACAGATGATTCTGAGTCTTTTGCCTCCCCCCCATATAGGATACCATTTATATAAATTTTAAAACTTTTAAATAAATAAATCCTTATATATAAATTTTAAAACTTTTGAATAAATAAATCCTTATATGTTTCACACAAAAGTGTGAAAACATTGTCAGGCTCTGGGGAAGGAAAGAGAGAGTGAAAGTGGGAGTGCATTCTTTTCCCTGGTTTCTGAAGTTATGCTTCTGCCTGTATAATACAATAAAATATAATGCAGCGCGATGCAATACAACGTAATCTTAATTGTGTGCATTTTAATCAAGAACTCATATAGACTTATGTGATCCCATCTAGCCAGTTATCAGAGCACTAATTTCTTAAAAAGGCAAATTCTATGACTTTGTACCTCTCAAAAATAGTTTCTCAATTGCATATGTAAGAATGTTTTTTTAAAGACAAAATGCCCTTAATTAGAAGCAGCAGCATTGGCAAGCTACAATTTTGTTTGCTATAAAATGAAAGGAGACTAACCACTATTAGTGAGTATCCCCTTTTTGAAAATGCAATTATGTAGAAAAACCTTCTTTAAATCTTTCCACGCCCGGATATTACATATCTCCAAAGACGCAAATAGAGGGCTGCTGAATTCTCCCTGAAACACATGGCCATCATTTTGGAAACTCCTCCTAAGGCTGACTTGGAGCGCTCTGGCCAGGGTTCTCTAACCACCACGGTTTGGAGAGCATCCTTACTGCAAACCCACATCAGTCCTGTTTGTCTCAGAACCTCGTCTGCGATGTTCTTGGTGCGAGCATGCGACAAAAGACCTTTTTCCTGCTTTCCTTTGTCTGTTAAGGGGACGGCTTTGCTGACCGTCGATCAGAGAAGATGGGAAGACCTGAAGAGCCGACTGAAGATCGCACAACCCCTTCATCTCCCTCCTCGCCCGGGTACCCAAGATGCTCTGATTTTATTCATGTTGGGCACTAGTGTGCATGATTCCCCAGGAGTCTCAGATTTAAATTAAAATAATAATCGTAAGGCCACTGGGAGGTTGTGCATAAGTTAATATAGAAACAGGCTCCAAACCACAGATCTCTCCATAAGGCTATTAAAATCAACCACCCAAAGGCTGTGCTCCAGTGCGCTCAGACTAAGCCTTAATGAAAAAATGAATTTTTAAATAAAATATATTCGTGCTTGCCTTTTAAAAATATGAGTGAAATGTATTAAACTGACAGAAATTGAATGATGCGCTTCTCCTTCCAATACGGGCCGCGTCATGCACTGTCGTTTTAAATATTCAGAGCCAGTCATTCCTGCAAAACACCTCACAGTAGATGGAACTCTAGGGGGAGAAAAATGTAATGGGTTTTAAGATGAGCATTAAAGACAATGAAAGACAAGAAAGTAAATGTGACCCATGTCTAAAATGCCCTTGCCCAAACCTTTCTTTTCCAGATAATGATGGTTTCAGAGCTAAAATGTATGATATAACCCAGCATCCATTTTTTAAGAGGACAATTGCATTACTCGTCCTGGCCCAGTCGGTGTTGCTGTCTGTCAAGGTACTTCTTTTCACCCTAAGACTCAGGGAATGAATTTTGTATTCATTGGTACCTCCAAGAACATTGCAAGCTTCCACGTGCATTCACAATCTATGTTCTTGAGTATAAAACTTAAGATTCACAGCATTTTGGGAAGCTGACGCGGGAGGCTAGCAGTTTGAGACCAGCCTGGGCAACACAGTGAGATTCTGTCTCTACAAAAAAAATTAGCTGGGGTGCGGTGGTGCATGCTTGTAGTCTCAGCTACTTGGGAGGCTGAGGCGGGAGGATTGCTTGAGGTCAGGAGTTTGAGGCCAGCCTGGCAACATAGTGAGATCCCATCTCTACAAAAAAATGTAAAAATTAGCTGGGCATGGTAGTGTATACTTATAGTCCCAGATACTCAGGAGGCTGAAGTGGGAAGATCGCATGAGCTGAAAAGTTCAAGACTGCAATAAGCTATAATTATGCTACTGGACTTCAAGCTCGGTGACAGAGCGAGACTCTGTCTCTAAAAAATATATATAATAATATTCACAATCATGGTAAAGTAGGCAGAAGAGGGGGCAAGTCTGTATGTGTCTGATGGACACTGGCAGACTCGCGTGCTGTTTCTCTTGCAGTGGGACGTCGAGGACCCAGTGACCGTACCTTTGGCAACAATGTCGGTTGTTTTCACCTTCATCTTTGTTCTCGAGGTACAGTAATGAGTCAGCTGGCTCTCGGGGGACCTGTGCACAATTTTAAAGTAAATCAGTGTCCTCTATAATGCCACTTGCTCTCAGCTCTCTGTTCTATTGTCTCTGAAGCTTTGTTCTTAGGTTATTTCCTTCTCAGGCTGTTCTGCTTAACTTGAACAAAGACTTCACTTTATCCTTAGATTCCTCTAACTGCAAAAATGCTGTTGTCAATTGTGTCTGAACGTTGGCCTGTCTGGTTATGTGAGTTCAAATATTTAGAGGGAACAGTGTAAGCCACTGTAATTCAGAGACTCAAATTGTGAAGAGGTGGCAATACAAGTCGACCCAGCCAAGATTATTTTAATATGTAGTTCATATAACATCACTATCCCGTGCAATCTTCTTTGAAATACAAGCAGATTCTTGTTTTGCCTTATACTGGTTGGATTTCCCCAAAATCTATGGCCTTTTACTTGAGGAAGAAAAATGTCCTGCTATCAGAACTAGTCACAAAACAAGGAGTACACAGTGTAGTGAATACAGATTTGTAACCTACTTAGTTTTAAACATCAAATCACATGTCTTGGTAATAAACTCTTGTTTTTGATTACTACATTATTTTAAATTATTTAAATAGGTAATATTGACACATGGTCTGAAACGAAACCTCAAAAGACACTAAAGGAGCTATCTCATTTGTCATTGAAAAGATACTGCCTCCAACGATTTAAAATTTTCTTCATTTGAAAAGAATATACATACACATAGTGCCCCTCAAGTCAATACATTTACATTTGTGCCAGTCACGAACTCTCTGTTTATTTTCTTCATTATTTTTCCCAAGGTTACAATGAAGATCATAGCCATGTCACCTGCCGGCTTTTGGCAAAGCAGAAGAAATCGATACGATCTCCTGGTGACATCACTTGGCGTGGTATGGGTGGTGCTTCACTTTGCCCTTCTGGTAAGTGCACAAGTAAACTTTATTTCAGTGGGCGGTTTCCGTTTAGTTCAGTTCAGCTCAATCCTGTTTCCAGTCTCGCTTCACTCCATGGCAACCTGCTCTCAGGTGTTAGATCAACTTCCCTACAGGTCAACTTTGATTGCAATGGGCCTTCAGACATGCATGTGTCTACAGACATGCTTGTGTCTACGTGTGCATACCCCAACATTCCACACAGGCCAAACCTTCCCCACGAAGCCAAGACTATGCCAACTGGAAGGAGAAGGACCTTAAAGGTCTTCTGGTTTAATCCCTTGTTTTACCAAAAAAAGAAAATGAGAGAGAAGAAAACTGCAACAAAGATTAAGGGACCTGTCTAAATTCACACTACAAACTAGTGTCAGGAGACTTAAACCCTACTTTCCAAGCTGAAGTATAGTATCCATTCCACTTCATCGTAATCAATATTTTATGATGTAATTCTCAAGTACTGATTTATTTTTTACTAGACATTTAGCTACCATTTCTGTAAAGCACATCCTTCCCCATCTGTGTCCTCACTATTTTGCCTAAAATGCCTTCCCTCTTCATTCAGTCTGATGTCCAGCTCAAAATTTATATCTGAGGGTGTCCTTGACCATAATCTATAGCTGTATTGTCTAATGGGAGTAAAATATGGCCACAGATGTCATTTAAAATATTATGGGAACCACATTAAAAAAAATTAAGAAGGCCGGACATGGTAGCTCAAGCCTGTAATCCCAGCTCTTTGGGAGGCTGAGACTAGAGGATTCCCTGAGTCCAGGGATTCAAGACCAGTCTGGGTAACTTGGTAAGACCTCATTTTTACAATTAAAAAAAAAATTAGCTGGGCATGATGGCACATGCCTGTAGTTCCAGCTACTTGGAAGGCTGAGGTGGAAGGATCACCTGAGCCCAGCAGGTCAAGGCTGTGGTGGCTGTGAGTGTGCCATGGCACTCCAACCTGGGCAACAGAGTGAGACTCTGACTAAAAAAAAATAAAGAAATAGATGACATTAATTTAATAATATGCTTTCTAACTTACCATATCCAAAGTATTATCATTCCAATGTGTAAACAAAATAAAAATTTGTTGAGAGACATTATATCCTTTTTGTATGCATGAAGTCTTTAACTGGGTGTATATTCTCGGATGTTAGCACATCCTCATTTAGACTGTTCACATTTCAATTGCTTGATAACCACATGTGGCTGGTGGTTACCATATTGGGCAGCACACTCTGAAAGGTCTGAGTTCTAGTCTAGGCTCCACCGTCTTCCAGCCTTGACCAAGTGATCCTTTGTTCCCTGCTCTGAATGGAGTGATATCCCTTCAAAATCCACCTATTCTATATGGGTATTATGAAAATCAAGTGGGGTCATATATTTGATGCTTTCTCAAACTGTAAAGATTATATAAGCCCATAAGGCATGATTATAACTACCTCTTTTTTGTGTTAGTCTTCCTTGATCTCAGCCCAAAGTAATATTTATAGTTTTTGCCTGTTCCCTTCTATCCATTCTTCATCCCGTTAATGTCAGAAGCATGCCAGCAAAGATCTGTGATACATAGAACCCATTTACACCTCAGAAAGGGCTTGCTTTAGTATGTAATCGCTGTGCTCATGAACACGGTGACTGTCCTTCTTAAACCAGCAGTTGTACTATTCAGCATCAGAGGCTGTGGAAGCATGGGTGATCTCTTAGTCACCCTGAGACATTTTCTAAGCAATCAATGGTGTTGAGCACTAAAGACATACAAGACATTGTGCTGTGAATGGAGAAGAATATAATGAGCAAAACAGAACCAGTCATTGCTCTCATGAATCTTACGGTCTGGATAGCTAGATAGATATTCATCAAATGCTCACAAAGCAATGAGAATCATGGCTATGGTGAAAAAGAGAAAGGAGAGCCTATGTTCCTGTGACAACATGTATAATAGTGGAAGATGGCTTCAACAGAGAAGGCTTGGGAGGAATCCCTGAGAGCGTGATGGTTGGATTCCATCTGTAGGATAAGGAAAGACATTTCAAGTGCATGTTCTAGAAGAGCAATAGATCATGCAGTGGGCATTGAAGGAGTAAGGGTAGCACAGGACAAGATTTGGATGGGTAAGAAAGTGTCAGACCTCTCAAGACTTGCAGTTAAGGTAAGGAATTTGGGTCGTCATCCTAGAAGGTGATGGTTGTCATTATTCACAGAAGGTATCTACAAAAGGTGTTGCGCTAACATGGAAAGAAGAGGCAGCAAGGTCCACGTTCCTCTCTTTCTCCAGATAAATTGCAGCCCAAAAGTATTCAGTTCAAGCAAAAAAAAAAAAAAAAAGCCTGGGATTAGGTTTCCTAATCCCAGATGTCCCCAGAGAGGAACGCTTCACCTCAAAAGACCAACTTGCCTATTCTGTCTAACTGCTTTTGTTCTTCTCCAAGAACCTGTGTGGTCTTGGAAGGATGCTCATTCTCCACCATATTTTGTAGCAGACTACAAAGAAGAAAGCTTCCCCATCCAAAGATACTATGTGCATGCACTTATTTACTTAGACTTCTCAAGGGTCTCACTGGAACCCTATCCCAGGGCCCCATATGTGACTGTTGCCATTTAGCCAGGCAAGCCTCCTCAAGAATAATCACACTTTGGCATTGGCTCAATGTCAAGGTTGTTATTGTAGTTACAGCTGGTGGGATCTTGGTTTCTCAAATGAAACTTTCTTATTCATAAAGTACATTCATCTCTTTCTGCTAATCACCCACTTGAAGAAAGAGCTGGATGTTTTCCTGAGCAAGGAGGACTTCTCTGAAGTCAGCTCAGATTAATGAACATGCTCTTGTTCATCAGAGCTCTCCAGAGACCTTCAGAGAGAAAAGACTTTGGCAATCTTCTCCAATGTCAACCTTTTCTCTTTGCCAGGATTCCTTTATTTGTCATCTCACTTGACTTTCTTTTGTCACATTGTTTTTTGCACCCTGTCCACTAAGGAGCTGGTCACTATTTTATGCAAAATAAATTTCAAATACAAAATGTAGCTGAGCAAAACAGAACCAGAAGTTTCACTTGTGATTGAATTTTACATATAATATTTATTCATGAGTTTTCTCAGTGACCTTTTCAGCACCTTTTTTAGATAAATTTCATATGGGAATTTTCACATTTTATTAAACTAATTATTCAGTATTCTTCACAGAAGACTTTAAATGAAAAAGGGAACTGTAACAAGATCTTTTGTGCAAATTATGAGAGGCTGTCTTCTGTTTAAATTTCAGAACGCATATACCTACATGATGGGCGCTTGTGTGATTGTGTTTAGGTTTTTCTCTATCTGTGGAAAGCATGTAAGTACCTTGTGCAGAATCCTATCAAAGGTGACATATACATTGAAGAAAGGAATGGTGATCATTTGGTTAGGCTATAACCAAATGATCACCATTCATTTCATGTCCAGGGCTGTAGTCAACAAATTACAGATATCATAAGCCGAAATGAATAAATATTAATATTAAAATGAATCAGCAGCATAGTTATCTTTTGACATATATCTTGCCATATCTTTTACTTTACTCTTTATTCTTACTAAGTAAACTCAATCATCAAGTAAGGATAATATATTAGCCATAAAGACAAGAACCAATGGTCTTTCTTACTTCGTTTTTATTTTATTGTTTTTATTTTTAATAAAGTTAAGCAACGTTACTGCAAAGAAAAATAATCTTTAAACAATTTTCATGATTCCATTATCCCATATTTCTTTACATTCTTTGTCAATGTTCATGCATACATTTCATATATATTTTGCATCTTTAAAATCGTTTTCTTTTATAGAATGTATAAAATATTTATTGCATATATACATTCCATATAGCCACATAATCAATATATTTAATATCTGATGGTTATTTAGTATTATACCACAGGGTTTTTTTTGGTGGAAGTCTGTTTGTAGAAGAAATCTAAGTTTACTTGCTATAGTCAAAAATGTGTAGTCCTCTATAAGCGGGGAAAGAAGAGAAAATGGAAGGTTAAAAATAAATAAGATAAATAAATAAATATATTAAAAAATAAATAAATAAAAATTTAAAAAGATAAAAACAATAATAGATACTGGGGACTCCTAAGAGAGGAGGGAGGAGGGGGACAAAGTTTGAAAAACTACCCATTGGGAACCAGGCACACCACTGGGTGACAGTCCAGTCGAGGCCCAGTCCTCACCATCATGCAATATTCCCTTGTAACAAACCTGCACATGTACCCATTGATTTTTTTTTTAAGCTTAGGTTGTTGCTTTATTAATTTGGCTGAAGAGACTGAACAGTTTGAAGTATTCATAGAGTTTCTCGATGCCTG
This sequence comes from Carlito syrichta, assembly GCF_000164805.1. NCBI lineage: Eukaryota > Metazoa > Chordata > Mammalia > Primates > Tarsiidae > Carlito > Carlito syrichta. Next base: position 769,879 of record NW_007070544.1, read on the forward strand.
ATGATTTTTGAAATAGTGTTCGAATTTAATACCTGACAGAAAATAATAACTTTCAAGTGACATGCTTGAGAGTCACTCTTGGGCCAATCTGCTTAAACCCAGGTCTTCTATGGCTTAAATTGACTATTCTCTCCCTCTCTCTTTCCTCTGTCCTGTCCCCGCCCCCACCTCGGTCTCCAGGTAACACTAAAGATGCTCCTCTTAACAGTAGTTGTCAGCATGTACAAAAGCTTCTTTATCATAGTAGGGATGTTCCTTTTGCTGCTGTGCTATGCTTTTGCTGGAGTTGTCTTATTTGGTACAGTGAAATATGGAGAGAACATTAACAGGTTGGTGTATATTTATCTTTCTATTCACTTATCAAGCAAAATTTTTGGCAATAAAATCATAAATAAAAGTAAATGTTTTGGTCTGCTAAAGACTGGGGAAGGAGGAAGGGATACAATCAGTTGGAAGCTAAAATAAAATAAAACATAAAATTTTAAGTGACATTTTTCCAATTGAAAAAGGTATTGATGCTTACTTTAGAAATTCAGAAATAAAAGAAAACTAAAAGGACCCTTAATACCACCAACTCTCACTAATAACTACTTCTAATTTTGACACTTTTTCTATCTACATATGGCAAAAAATAGTATATCATTTTTAGACAAAACAATTTTGAGATTGCTTTGGGTTTTTTTGTTTCTGTTTTTGTTTTTGATTTGGAATCTCACTCTGTCACCCAGTGCAGTAGCATGCAAACGGCCACCCCAGCATCAACCTGCTGGCTCAGGCAATCTTTCCCTCTCAGCCTTCTAAGCAGCCAGAATTACGGGCGCATGCTACCACACCAGGCTAATTTTTGATTTATTGTAGAGATGAGGTCTCACCAAGTTGCCCAGGCTGGTCTTTAACCTGCAGACTCAGGCGATCCACTCACCTCAGTCTCCCAAAGTGCTGGGATTATAGGCTGACACCGAGCCCAGCTGTTTTTTTCCCCCCAACAAAATATAGGAAGTTAGAGCCCCCAAAATGGTTGTGAAGTAAGAAAAACCTTTTTCAAAGACCTTCTTAATTTTACAGAAGAATTTCATAGTTTAAGAAAAAAGTCCTGACATAATGAAGTATGTAGAAATATGTCTTGTTGTAGCAATTATTTATTATTTTATACATGGCTACTGCACTTTTTATAGTACAGTCCAAGAGAAAGAAGGAATTATTTAGTTGCCAAGATTCCTTGCTCAGTCATTTGAGATGAATGGCGAGAAATTGGTGGCCATGCTAGAGTTGGGTATTCAAACAGCTATACTGGGAGCAAATATAAATGACAGACAAATAAGAAGATATAATCTTTGGAAAAGGTAATTTAGCAGCCAAACTTGCTGAAACATCTATCTGTTTTGGTGGTGACAAACCATACTACTTCATGAAAAATCATTCTATTCACACTGTTTGTTTGTTTTTTTTAATTAGACATGCAAATTTTTCTTCAGCTGGCAAAGCTATTACCGTACTATTTCGAATTGTCACTGGTGAAGACTGGAACAAGATTATGCATGACTGTATGGTAAATATCTCCTCAGTGTGAACAATGCCTAGACATAAAACCAGCATAAAACTCCTTGGCAGTGTAATATTGGCAATATCATTCTTGTTAGCATCAAGACTTTTTACACAAAATATATATCTTGGCCTTTTAGTCCATAAAAGTGTGTTCTTTTACATTCCAGTGTGTGAATGTTCAGGGGAAAATATTTAATTAACCCAACTCGAGCTATTGTAGTTCTATTCAACAAATATACATTATGCGAGTGTTGTTCTTTTCTTCCCATCTTTAATATTTTGATGGTCAAAGTCAAACAGGGGGCATCCGCTTCTTTAATTTAATGTATCCAACAAATAGATAGTCCCTGAACCCCTGATTTGTTCTGAACCATATGCTGGGTGCTAGGTCTTTAACTATTTCAGGCATCCTCAAGGAGCTCTGTCAAAGGCTCATAGCTACTCTTCCTCTGGTGTCCTGCCTTCTCTGGGCAAGTTCCCCAACACCTATCATCCTTCTGGTCTCAGTTTAAACATCTGTTCCATCACATCTTTTGCTTTAAACTGAGACTGCTGGTTATATGTTCTTATAGTGTTTCTCCTTTATAGTAAGTATCACAACTGTCATGAATTGCTGGCTTAAATTAGTTTATTTCATCTCTTTCTTGCCATAAGATAGACCTTTATTGCTGTAGGACACTCCCATAAAAATATTTGCAGTGATGGAAATCCGTGCTGCCCAATTCAGGAGCTGCTACCCCCATGTGTTTGTTGAGTACTTGAAATGTGGCCAGCACAGCTAAGGAACTGAATTTTGACATCATGTGTTTAATTTTGTTTAATTTTATTTCATGTTAATTAACATAAACGTAAGCTAGTAGCCACCATATTGGATGGTGCAGGGCTAGGCTTTCAGTTGGATGAGGTTAACAGGGTCTATGTCAGGAGTGTCCAACCTTTTGGCTTCCCTAGGCCACATCAAGTAAAGATGAATTATCTTGAGCCACACATAAATTATATAATATAGTTAGTGTATATACATAATGATGTCTTTTAAAAATATTTTTATTATAAAGTTTATAAAAATGAGAACAATATAAAACTAATGGAAAATTTGACCTTTGTTTTATAAAACTAATTTTTCAATGTATAGGTTGATGGAAGTGGTCATAATTCTTAGTGAGTTCTCAAGGTGCTCATCGGAAATGTTTGTTTGAATTTTGCTTTTCATGTGCTTCATAATTGAAAACAGCTATTCACAAATGCATGTGCTGACAAAAAAGCAATATCATGAATAAGGCATAATTTTGAACTTCAAAAAATGGAACTACACATGGGGTCACAAAGAAAATAAACACTAAAAAAACACATGATGTTAAAAAGATTTTGTAGGGCCGCGTTACTAGCTGCCCTGGGCCACATGCAGCCTGGACATGCCTGGTCTATGTCTTTTTTACTGGTCCCTCCCCACAGTTGGTACAAAACTAGCCAGCACAGCTCCAGGACTTTGTGCATAAATGAGTGAGGGCAGAGTTTACCAAATCAAACAGAGCACAAGGCAGAACTAAATAACTTCTAAATAAAAGTGCAAATATAAATTCTAAATTAAGTATCAACAGCTGAGTTAGGCCAGAAGCTCAGTCTCTTGAGCCAAAATGATTTGGGAATATTGAAGAAAGAGCTAAAAGAAGCCAGGAAGTTTTCTCAGAGATGTTGACAGTGTATTGGACCTCTAAAGAGTGATAACCCAAGTCTTGTGCTCTTCCATAACATCCAATCAGGGTGTTCCAGGAATGGGGATTATTTCTTGACAGCATGAATGTGAATTTGCTATGTACAGGCATACCCCATTTTATTGTGCTTTGCTTTATTGTGCTTTGCAGATATAGTGGTTTATTTTTACAAATTGAAGGTTTATGGCAACCCTACATCGAGTATGTCTGTCAGTGCCATTTTCCAACAGCTCACTTCCTGTCTCCATGTCACTTTTTGGTAATACTTAATATTTCAGGCTTTTTCATTACTACTATATCTGTTAGGATGATCCATGATCAGAGTTCTTTGATGTTTAATTGCAACTGTTTTGGGATGACATAAAAGATGGAGAACTTAAGTGTCTTGAGTGTACTGACTGATCCACCATCAGCTGTACCATCAACTCTCTCCCTCTTCTCATACTTTTCTGTCGGTGACCAGCACTGACCAAGGGTGGGTTAGGACCCGCACCAGAGAATCTGGACAGCGAGAAGACCACTTGGAGGCAGTTCTTCTGGGAACAGTCTGGCCAGGACTGGAGCCGATTTTATTCAAACATTTTCCAACTTATATACCATTTTCTATACCCTCCAGCAATGTGATAATCACTCACTGGGGGCGTACAAAGTTTCGTGCTTTACAAACTATGCATCACAAGACCACCACGAGATCTGCAATTTCCAAGCAAACAATTCAAATTCCATGATGCCTGCCGTGCTTACATCAAGGTCACAGGTGCACAATTTCAATACAAATCGTTCAAAGTGTTTTCCATAATGTTCAACGAATCATTCATATTATACTCTTTGCTCTATACCCTGATTAATACAAAAAACTTTCCTGAGTTAACTCTAGGTTCAATCCAAGTTCACTGACTCCTAATATTTTTAGCAATTAATATTATCAACTTGACACTATACTATAATCTATAAGTTTAGTTAAATGACTTAACTGTCAGTTATACTATTAACCTATTATGATTTAACATAATGCCTTATAACTCAGTTAAAACTTATTCTTAAACTACAAAACTTTACTATAATTCATATGTTTCATATGTCTAAACTTTAATTTTCATATGATCTAGTTATTGGACTTTAATACTATGCTATATCCTATTAAGCTAATACCTTATCGTTAATTCTTTTATAAATCGTATAGTAACTATTACACTTGAATAATGTAGCAAAAGGAAACAAAACAGCAAGCATAGATTTATGCAGCTATGAGTGTATATGTATATATTTTATCCCAACAAGTCTACTCTAAAAATCAAATAGTAGCTGTCACACTCTTGAACAAGGAAATGCAGGGCTTCCAAGATGGCGGCCATGGGCTGAAGCAGACAGAGTTTCGGTAATTAACGAAACAAAAGAAAACGTTCTACCTGGCTAGGGGCAGGGCGACAAAACTATCATGGTAATTTAGTTTCTAATCTTAGCCCTAGGGGAAACAGCTTTCGGGAACAAGAGCGGACTACCCAGTCTACCAGGAAATAGAAGTTAAAAAATATCTAGAAAGAAATGAAACTTAGAAAGACAGAGAAAAATAATTCTGCTATGCACCTTCCATCAAGTGTACTGAGATTCACTTATAAGTTTTACTGCTATGTATGCACACTGGTCACCAATCACACGCCAATATCATAGGTATAACTGATATCCTATGTCAGAGGCGATCTTCCAGATGGGCCTTTACAGGCCTCAGCCATGTAGCTATAGATGTTGGCTCCCAACACTTTTCTATTCTGAGACACAGCAATATTGAAATCAGGTCAGCGAATAACCCCTATAATGGCCTATAATGGCCTCCATGAAAGGAAGAGTCACACATCTGTCACTTTAAATCAAAAGCTAGTCATGATTAAGCTTAGTGAGGAAGGTACGTTGAAAGCTGAGTTAGGCCATAGCTAGTTGACTGAGTTGGATCAGTCAAATTGTGATTGTGCAAAGGAAGAGTTCATGAAAAGAATTAAAAGTGCTATTCCAGTGAACACATGACTGATAAGAGCAAAACAGTTTTAGTGCTGATATGGAAAAAGTTTTAGTGGTCTGGACAGATCAAACCAACCACAACATTCCCTTAAGCCAAAGTCTAATTCAGAGCAAAGCCCTAACTCTCTTCAATTCTGTGATGGCTGAGAAAGGTGAGCAAGCTGAGGAAGAAAAGTTTAAAACTAGCAGAGGGTGGTTCGTGAGGTCTAAGAAAAGAAGCCATCTCTATAACATAAATGTACAAGGAAGACGCTGTAGCAAGCGTCCCAGAAGATCTCTCTGTCCCGACCCACAGTAGCCCGAAGGCATGGGATCTGCCAGGAAGTCAGAAGCTAAGCAGAACGTCTTTCTGAGATCATTAATGAAGGTGGTCACACTAAGCAACAGATTTTCAACATAGAAAGAAGATCTAGGATTTTCAAAACTAGAGAGAAGGCAATGCCTGGCTTCAAAGCTTCAAAAGACAGGCTGACTCTCTTTAGGGGCTAATGCAACTGTTGACTTTAAGTTGAAATCAGTGTTCATTTATCATTCTGACAATCTAGGGTTGTTATGAATTATGCTAAATCTATTCTGCCTATATTCCATAAATGGAACAATAAAGCCTGGATGGTGGCACAGCTGTTTACAGTGTGGTTTACTGAATGTTTTAAGTCCACTATTGAGATCCACTGCTCAGAAAAATGATTTCTTTTCAAATATTACTGTTTATTAACAATGCACCTAAGAACTAACTAACTCATCTAAGAACTCTGATGGAGGTGTACAAAGAGAATAATGTTTTCATGCTCGTTAATACAACCTCCATTCTGTTGCCCATGGATCAGGGAATCATTTGGACTTTCAAGTATTATTATTTAAGAAATACATTATATTTATAAGGCTATCTCTGCCATAATAATGATTTTACTGATGGGTCTGGGAAAAGTAAATAAAAACTTTCTGTAAAGGATTCATCATTCTAGATGACATTAAGAACATTTGTGATTCATGGGAGGATGTCAAAATATTCACATTACCAGGGATTGGAGGAAGATGATTTCCACCCTCATGGATGACTTTGAGAGGTTCAATATTGAAGTGGAAGAAGTTACTACAGATGCAACATAAATAGCAAGAGAACTAGAATTAGAAGTGAAGCCTGAAGATATAATTGAATTGCTGAAATCTTATGAAAATATTTGAACATTTGAACAGATGTAGAGTTGTTAATATAGATGAGCAAAGAGTTGTTTCTTGAGATGGAATCTACTTCTGATGAAGATGCTATAAACATTGTGGTAATGACAACATAGTATTGACAATATTACCTAAATTTAGTTGATAAATCAGCCTCAAGATTCGAGAGGGTGGACTCCAATTTTGAAAGAAATTCCACCATGGGCAAAATGCTATCAAACAGCATCTCATACTACAGAGAAATCTTTGGTAAAAAGAAGACTCTGACTTCACTGTTATCTTATTTTAAGAAATGGCCACAGCCACACTAACCTGAAGCCACCACCCATCAACAGTGAGGCAAAACCCTCTATCAGCAAAAATATTGCAACTCATGGAAGGCTCAGATGATGATTAGCATGTTTTAGCAATAAAATATTTTGTGTTAAAGTATGTACATTGTTTTTTCTGACATAATACTATTGCATACTTAATACACTACAGTATAGTGTAAACACACCTTTCATATGGGCTGGGAAACAATTACATTCATGTGACTCGCTTTTTTGTGACATTTGCTATAATGCAGTGGTCTGGAATCAAACCAGCAATATCTCTGAGGTATGCCTGTATAGTCTACATTTCTAAATCATAACCCATTATTAAGTCAGAGAAAAAAATTTAAATGTCTTTTTATTTGATTCTCTATAGTTTGCATCATAGTGGCTACTTGTCACTGGATCTAGTGGAGTTTGCAGAAGAAATGTCTAGTGGAGGAAACCAGTTCATTTCCATTGTGCTTTTAAAAATGGCAATGAACTTGGGATTCTACAAGACTAAAAGCCTAGCATGAATGAAATATTCTTTTTGATTTTTGCTGCAGATGATGTAGCCAATGTATGTGGCTTTTAAAAGATGACTTTGAAGTTGATTATACTCTATAGGGTTAGAAATATATTTACTAACTGAAGGCAGTTAGCTGCAATCTGTATTCTTCTCTATTCTCATCCTGTCCTCCCTCTTCCGTCCCACTGCCCCATAGGTCCAGCCTCCTTTTTGTACTCCCGATGAATTTACATACTGGGCAACAGACTGTGGAAATTACGCTGGAGCACTTATGTATTTCTGTTCATTTTATGTCATCATTGCCTACATCATGCTAAATCTGCTTGTAGGTAAGTGATGTTCGTTGAATATTTTTTAATCTCTTCAAACTCAGGTACTTAGATAATTATGTATAATTTTCGAGTAATTATCCTGGATTGCTTGGGGCTGGTGTTTCATGGCATTAATTATAAATTGTTGCCTCTCAATTCAGAAGCTGAAAAGACCTTTGAAAGGCATGTAAATGACAGCTGATTGCAATTTTAGGAGTTGCACTATCTATTATGATCGTTAATTTCAAAAGGGCTCTTCTCACGGATTGAGTTGAACAAATATCAGGGAGGGCTACCTTTGTAGCCTTGAAATATCACATTTATGTTTTTGAAAGGTGTATGTTATTCACCCAGCTGTAGGGCCACCCAGAACTCAATTTGACCTTTAAAAACCGCCCTGGGACTCTCAACTAAGAGTTAAAGCCAGCTGGCATGAATATCTACATACACAGAATGTGTGTTTATACTCATGACCCTCATGTTTTGGAAAGCCAGGCGCTGGATAAATAGCTTGGTCCAAGTATAAAACATGCCAACTTGGAATCCATAGTCAAAGCATTTTAATAATTTGGCTTATGATGTAGGTGATAAAGTTCATTGTTAATAATAGATGTTTTACTTTTTCTGAAAAATAACAGATTAGCATAATTGTCTAACTTTTGGATCTTTCTCTCTCTCTCTCTCTCTCTCTCTCTCTCTCTCTCTCTCTCTCTCTCGCTCTCTCTCTCTTTAAAGCCATCATTGTGGAGAATTTCTCCTTGTTTTATTCCACTGAGGAGGACCAGCTTTTAAGTTATAACGATCTTCGCCACTTTCAAATCATATGGAATATGGTGGATGATAAAAGAGAGGTAAGAGAGTGGATTGTGTTTTATGTCCCACCTCAAAGACACTTACTGACATATCTCAAACACTTATATGGTTTTGAGGCTGGCGGTTGACATAGATTTAATTTTGAATGGCCATTGGTGAGTTGCAGAAATCTGTCTCTGACAATTCAGCAGAATATACAAGGAAGGAAGAGGGACAGAATAGTTCTTCTTCATGGCCTTTTCAACCCGGAGCATCCTCTTCTTCAGAAGTTCAACAAGGAAAAGAATCAACCTTGGGCTCAAGACAGGAGAAGGGGTGAAACTGAAATGGCCAAAGGGACAGTATATTACATCTTCATGATTGCCTCAAACTCAAGCAGTAGTCCTGATTAAAAGTACAAAGGAATTACTGAAGTGGTATTTGAAAGTATGAATAGTTACTTTAAATGATTTTGAGGTTATTATTTGAATGTTTTACCATAAATCTTACCCAAGATTTCCTAGAATTAGTCAAAACAGGAGCACTTTCTTCTCTCTTGTCTTGTCCTCCTCCCCCTCTTCCTCTTTGTTCTTCTTCTCTTTTCCCTTCTCCTCCTCTTTTTCCTCTTCTCTCTTCCTCCTTCTAGCAAACACTCAGACACAGTTCCAGGCACTGAGGACATAGCAATGAACAAGATGGAAATGACCCTGCACTCACAGAGATTACATTTTAGTAGGTGGAGGTAAAAAAAGTGAAATCGTAATATTATTAGCAGCAGTATTTTAAGAGGTTATAAACACTTAGAAGAAGGTAAAACAGTAGAGAGTAGTTGGGGTCAGGACAGACTACTCCGGTGGGGACAGCCATGAAGGTCTGCCTGTGATATGTGACCCAGCCATGGGAAGATCTAGAGGAAGATCCAAACATAATTTCCGAAAGAGTTGACAAAATACAGAGACCAAAGAACCAGTGCAAACATCTTAAGTGAGGGGTCCTGGATTCGAGCCAGGGCCTGCACAGGCAGTGTATGCCCTCACCTCACTTTGCTATCTCCCTCCTTGGTACCTCCCAACCCACCCAGGGTCTGAGTTTTCCTTCCAAGACAGTGACCTGAGTGTGGGGGATCTGGCCTAACTTTTTCATCCCAGCAAATCCACTCATATCTGCCATCTAATGTACACATGAAACCACACCACATGTCACACCCAGATGTTAGTTACTGACAGGAATTCATGAATCACCAGTGTTCCTGCCCAGTGCTTTCATTCAAAGACATAATCAGGGCTGGTGTGGCAGGTTGGGTTGCCTGGAAGATTCCAATACCTTTTAGAGTCTCAGGGAAGAGGACAGAGTTGGGAGTCCAATTCTCTCATCTGTAGTTTCTCTAAACATGGAGAAGACCTGAAAAGGAATTGTCTGTCACGGGAAAACAACTTGCAATAAATGTCAGGAAGCTCCTGGAATCCTGATTAAGGACCAGAGAATTTTATTCATGTGTGTATTGTTGTTGTTTTGTGATAACGCATTACTAACCCACTGAGCAAGTGTGGCAGTGGGGAGTGGGCTGAATCCATGGGATGAACTGCTGGAGTCCATAAGCCTGGTAAAGCAAGGATTGGGTTCTGGGAAGCAGAGGGTGAGCTTTCCACTCCAAATGCTGCATATTTTCTGTGTTACAGAACCAGAGATGCAGCAGCAGAAATCAATTGCTCAGTTTTTTGTCTCATGCTTTTCTTAGCACACATAATCCCAGGGAGGCTTCAAATCTGGTGCTAACTATGCTATCTTTTGAAAAATAGCGCTTTTCTTTTTCCTCTTCTAGAAACTCAAGCAAGTCACTACAGCTTAATGATGATTTACTGATTGTTGTCCTCTGCCCCCACCAGGGAGTGATTCCCACGTTCCGCGTCAAGTTCCTGCTGAGGCTGCTGCGTGGGAGGCTGGAGGTGGACCTCGACAAAGATAAACTTTTGTTCAAGCACATGTGCTATGAGATGGAGAGGCTGCACAATGGCGGTGACGTCACTTTCCATGATGTCCTGAGGTACGAGGCAGCTTTTCACAGCTCAGTGTCACAGGGCTGAACTGTGAAAACCGGAGTCCAAAAACCAAAGCTGTGATCGCTAAAGGCCTTTGAAGTATAATTAACAACCATGTCTATAACCTAAAATGCCTTGTCTGCCGTGGTTATGAAGCAGGGTCACACTTCCCAGGCAAGAAGTATCCTGTAATGTGCATTTCCATGTTGGTGCCTCACATAGGAGAGGTGACATCCTAGCAGGCATCCTTCCCAACTGAGGAGCTCCCCTAAGTGGAGAGGTGGAAGGACCTGGGTGGGACCATAGTCCTACCCTTTCACTGTGATGAAGAATCTGTCCTGGAAGAGTTAAGTGACTGGTTCGTGGCTACTGGGCTCTGTGGCGAATCTGGGACTAAACTCCTGATCTTCTCACTTGGACGAGTCTAACAAGAATTTGCCTGGCCTGCTCGCTGATGGTCGCCCCCTCGTTGCTTAAAACACCACGTTTTCCAGACATTTCATGAGCACCCAGACAGGGCAATGAATCAAGCTGTCTCTGCCTCTCCTTCTCTCTGAGAGGTTTCTATATTCGTTTCCCAAGGCTCCTGTCACTTAGTACCATGAATCGGGTGCTTAAACAACAGAATGATTTCTCTCACAGGTCCTGAGGCTGGAAGTCAGATCAAGGTGGTGACAGGGCTGGTTCCTTCTGAGGGCTGTGAGGAAGAATCTGCTCTGGGCCTCTCCCCTGGCTTCTGATGGTTTGCTGCCAATGTTAATTCCAGACCTTTGAGAGGCCAAGGCAAGAGGATTGCTTAAGTCCAGGAGTTTGAGACCAGCCTGGACAACATAGCAAGACACCATCTCTACAAAAATAAAAAATAAAAAATTAGCTGAGTGTGGTGGTATATGCCTGAAGTTCCAACTACTCGGGAGGTTGAGAGAGGAGGATCACTTGAGCCTAGGAGTTTGAGGCTGCAGTGAGCTATAATGGCAGTACTGCACTCTACCTTGGGTGACAGAGCAAGACCCTCTTTATTAAAAAAAAAAAAAAATCAAAAGAAGATACAGAAGGACAAATGAGATGAACAGAGAGGAAAATGGAAGGTGTGTATATGATGTACAACCAGACATTTTAAGCGTCTCCAAGTGTGAAGAAAGCATGGGGGAGCAGTCTTCCTTCTTTTTTTCCTTCCTTCAGGGAAAGTCTGAAGTCTTTATGCAACTGACAATGGATATCGCAACCTATCATGAGTCTTTTGTTTTATGAGCATTTGCTTAAGTGGTACTTACTGCTCTAAGGCCCTCATAGATTTTAACTCACTTAATCACTTATAAGGGAGGTACCATAGCTACCCCCATTTTACAGAGGCATAAAGGAGACACAGAGAGGGGACAGGATCAGTCCAAGTCTCCCAGGTCGCCAAGGGGTGGTGTCAAAATGCTATACTCGCTGAACGGAGTGATGTCCTCTTTGGACTTTGAAGCATCTATGAGTCTCCCTCTCAGACGAATCAGGCCTACCTGCGATTGCTGTTGTGTTTCCCTCACCAGCATGCTCTCTTACCGTTCCGTGGACATCCGGAAAAGCCTGCAGCTGGAAGAGCTCCTGGCGAGGGAGCAGCTCGAGTACACCATAGAGGAGGAGGTGGCCAAGCAGACCATCCGCATGTGGCTGAAGAAGTGCTTGAAACGCATCAGAGCTGTGAGTGAGGGACAAGTGCGTGGGTCGGGTTTTTCCCCCTCCTCACTCAAGGGAGGAAGGATGGAAGAAGAGAGCTTCACCAACAAGGTGTGAACTCCTTCCGCAACTAACCTTCTGTCTCTTTAAACTACATCCAGTTCTTCCACTCAAGGTGATCAGATGATGCTGCAAACATTAGTTCCGGTCCACATTCAGCCCTACCCCTTTTACCAGAGTCCATAAGAAGTTTCTGTGGAATCCCATTTTCATAATATAACTTGAAGGCTTAAAAAGCAGTTTGTTGATGTTAGGATATTTGCAGTCTCTATTTGTTAAACTTAACTGTACAAGATTCCAAAATTATCTACATATTGATTGGTGACTGAATTTACAAAACTACTTTTAAATTGCTGCCAAAAATTCCAACATACAGTTGATAATGTTGTTTGGTCTTTACAAAGACCACCTCTCCTGGGAGTTTAATGATCTGTTTCCTGCTGCCTAAATTATAAGTTTTTAAGATTCTCTAACTCAAATTAATGAATGTATATCGCATTGGCATAGACTGTGTTTGCAGCAAGTGTTCTTATTAGATAATTGCTTTTATGAATGATTTTGACTTTTTTTTTCTTTTTTGAGTTGGAGTCTCACTCGGTCACCCAGACTGGAGTGCAGTGGCCGCTCCTGGCCACCGCAGCCTTGCCAGCTGGGCTCCGGAGATCCTTCCGCCTCAGCCTTCCGAATAGCCGGAATTACAGGCATGCACTACCACGCCCGGCTGATTTTTTGGTTTATTGTAGAGATGAGGTCTGGCTGCCCAGGCGGGTCTCGAACCCGCGGGCTCAGGCAATCCATTCACCTCAGCCTCCCAAAGGCGCGGGATTACAGGCTGAGCCACCGAGCCCTACTTGACTTTTTTTTTTTGAACTGGAGTCTCATTCTGTTGCCCAGACTGGAGTGCATTGGCATGCTCACGGCCACTGCAGCCTCAACCTGCTGGACTCAGGCGATTCTTCTGCCTCAGCCTCCCAAGTTGCTGGAACTACAGGAATGCGCCATCATTCCCAGCTAATTTTTTTTATTTATTGTGGATACGAGGTCTTGCCATGTGGCCCAGGCTGGTCTTGAACCTCTGGACTCAGGCAATCCTCTCACCTCAGCCTCCCAAAGTGCTGGGGTTATAGACATGAGCCACTGTGCCTGGCCCGATTTTGAATTTTGCTTTACCTATGGGGGGAGAAATCAAACTAATCACTTAACATTTGTATATTACAGAGATTTTTTAAATCCTGTTTCTTACAGTAACAACAACAACTGCAGAAACATATGTATATTCTATCAGAGAAGAAAAGGTCTCCAGAGGGTAAAAAAAGCCTCAACCTCAGCCTCCTTGTAGCAAGGCCATTTGCCCACTGAGGCATGGTCACAGTTGGTTATTATAGTTCTGTCAGCTCCAGGGATCAATCTGTCCTCTACAGGCCCTGAGAGAGCACAAGAAGTCTTGGACTCAGTATGTGCTGGGGCAGATCAGTCTACTGGGTTGACCAGCAAGTTCTGGAACCAAGACAAAAGCAAAGGTTTTCTCATCCACCCAAGACACTGCTTCTTGCAACTTGCAGGAAGAGGGTGTGGGAGGTTCTGCACTGGCTTAACGAAATAGAATAAAATAAGAAGGAAAAAATACAGAACAGCCCCGTGAGTAATTTTAAAGAAAACACAAGCTACCTTCAAGGAGCATCAGTATTCTGATTTTTATACAAATGAAAATGGAAGGGAAGGACATTTCATAAGTCTCTAAGCCCTCCTTTGTAATAGTCCAACTGAATCGAGTGGTGAAATTAATTAAGGATCCTTATTTTGGAAACCCCTAAGAGGACACCAGTCATCCTGGTCTTTGGAGAGGGGAGAGGAAAACATGCTATGAGTGGTGGTGGGGCGTGTGTGGTGGAGGGGGATGTCGGTCTTATCTTTCCATTATCGAACAAACAGTCGCATTTCCATAGAAACAGCAGCAGTCGTGCAGCATCATCCACAGCCTGAGAGAGAGTCAACAGCAGGAGCTGAGCCGGTTCCTGAATCCTCCCAGCATTGAGACCACCCAGCCAAGCGAGGACGCAAACGCCAACAGTCAGGACAACAATATGCCACCTGAGGTATGGCTGTGAGGTGTCCTTCATCCAAAATAGTCTGCGGGGTTCTTTTTGAAATTAAAATAAAATAAGTTGGGACAGGTCACATGGACATTTCAAACAAGATTGGAATTTCCTATTTCTACTAGGGATATTTTTAATTGAAAAAAAATCAAAGTGATGGAACATATTGATTCAGATCATGTGTGTGTCTTTATCTACCATCCAGGATTCCGTTGAGGTTATTTCAAAGGATTCTGAGTTTTATGGATACTGAAAAAAAAAAATTCATGCCCCGAATTAATAATTCTGTTTTTTGTTTTTGTTTGTTTGCTTTGTCTAAAGAGTTAACATTACGTTTGAGGGCTGAACTTGAATCTGGAAACATTTTATGACCTAGGAAAGCATGGTTTACATGGAGTTCCACCCTAATGGTTTCTTCCTCTCACTTCACTAAGTCATAGAAATTTGCAGTAAAATCAGTGAAAATGTTTGTATTGGCTTTCAAACTTCTTAAACAATCAGGCTCAGTGAGGATTTATCCTTCCTTAGTTGAACATCGGAAGAACATATGGAGTTCAGGAGGATTGGTTTGAGGTGGTTCTGTTTACTAGGACACAGCATTATTTTCATTTTTAAACTCAATCTACATGTCTGTAAAAAAAAAAAAGTACAGAGAGCCATCAGGATCCTGGAGAGCTCTGCACTATGAGAAGCAGTTGGCAGGGATATCTGCCCCTTTATGAGGCTGTGATTACGATTTGAGGTTAACCACATGGAGTCGAGCCCCGGCAGCACCAGGCTCTGAGGTGTGCAGCAGCAAAGTTGGGACCAGGGAGGAAGTCTGAAGCCTAAGGCTCCATGGCCCGGCGGGACACTCCAAGAGTCCCTCTTGATCCACAGCCCAGTTTTGAGTGGATTGCATCCCATTCTGTAGGAATCATCTGCCACTGACTACAGGGAGTGCTGGGATCCTCAACCAAGGAAGTAAGGAAAGGCATTCAAGGAAGTAAGGAAAGGCATCCTGCCATAGGGCAGCCCTGCAGACAGTTGGCAATACTCGCATGTGGGAGGCCAGCTGAGATTGTGTCAGACAGTGGACAGAGGCAGGAGAATGTCACGACTGCAGAGTTTTCTATTTTAAGTGAAAAAGCCCAAGGCTTAACCAGGAACCCCAGAGGGGATACTGAAGAGCTGTGAAGACCAAGGCATTGGTTAGGAAAGGAAAAGATGGCAGGGAGTGGGTAAAACGTGTAGAAAGTCTTGGATATCTCTCTTTGACTTCAGTCTTAGGCTGTTGTCAGCTCTCTCCTCCCCTAGGGCCCATCCTAGGGCTTTGCCTGATGAGAACTCTTTTCCTGAAGCTCTGCGTACTGACCTCCAGGCTGGCAAAAGTAGACTGCCCCCAATGCAGCCAGTCTCCACTGCCCCACCTTCCTTCCCTTGACGCCCAATCCTTGCCCTAGTTTACCAGCCAAGGTCAAAAGGTAAAATATGATGACTTCAGGTATGGAGGAATGAAGCAGTGGAGGGAACCCAGGAATGCCCATGAATAAGTGCTCCTTGGAGAATCCTGTTTCCTTTTGCAGTGGTGGCTCTTTTCCTTGACTCTTTTTACTTCTGTTCACTTATCTTTTCCTCATTGACACTGTGAGTCCATAGTGTTTTTCCCACTAGTCTTCCTGCATTGTTTCTTCCTTTCTTATAATAAAGGGAGGGTAGTGAGAAGGAGGCAAACACAGCGTTAAGAAAGACCATAACTGCTTACTACTCCTCCCTCGCAGACGAGCAGTCAGCAGCAGCTTCTGAGCCCTACGCTGTCAGATAGAGGAGGAAGTCGGCAAGACGCAGGTGATGCCGGAAAACCCCAGAGGAAGTTTGGGCAATGGCGTCTGCCCTCGGGTATGTGCATCCAGTCATTTCTCCATTGATTGAGGCATTTTGCAGGCATTTACTTTCTTTGTGTGGTTTGGCTCTTGCATTTCAAAATGCAAGTCTGCGTCTACAGTTATTTACAGATAGCAAAGCAATGACAGATATATCCTTTCCAAAAACATTCCTCCCAAAATAATATCTCTAAATATGGCTATACTAGTCTCCATCTTCAGGGTACATTTGAGGGAACCATGGTGGACAAACAGCACCTATTAACAAAGTGAGATACTATAGCCAAGATCCAGAAAGAAAAGGAGAGATTTCCAAGGGCTTCCTGTGTGCATTCAAGGCATGCATAAACATAGGCAAAATATAGTTAATCTAAGAGGGAAGTGAATCAATACAATTATTCAGAAAATGTCATAAAGTTCTCAAAGAAGGCACAGGCCCCTCCTTTATCTCAGCATATACTTTGCAGCTGAGCTGGTCACCATCTCTATACAAGCAGTTCTATCTCAATAATAACAACAACAACAAATAGTACTTAGTTTATGCCAATCACTATTTTGAGTGCCTCACTTGCATTTTCTCATTTAATCCCACAATCCTATTATTTTCCTTATTCTACTGATTCAGTAAGAGTATTTTCTTCCGGAAGAACAGGGGGTTTTGGAAAGCCTGGATAATCCCATTAGGGGCTTCCCAGCCCAGTATCTCCTGTACAGAACTTCGTCTGTAAATCACTAAGTCCATGCTAAAGTAGGGGTTTTATCATGCCCTTTAACTGTGCCCTGACTTCAGCCCCAGGGAAATGACGTCACAAACTTTTCTGTAACATTTATGTTCTATAAAGTGGATGACGGTACAGCTTACATTTTGAAGCCAGAGTTGTTCGGTGGGTTTTCATCAACACCACCACCAAGGAAAATATCCTTTTTCATATCCAGGAGTTTCTCATTCAGGGGTCGGAGTGGACCTAGCTTCCACCTGGTTCAAGCAAAGTTGGGAATGACAAGGAAATAAGATTGAGTAGGTCATGAGGTCAGGTCCTGAAAAGCCTTAAATTACAGGCTGAGTAGAGTCAATGTTATCTTGTAGGCAATTAGGAGCCAATAATGATTTCAAAGCAATATATGAGATTTGGAGTCTGTGATTTTGGAAGATTGACTACAGCAGAGCCTGGAGGCAGGTTACAAGCTAGAGGATGTTACTGTATCTGGGCATGAGACAATCAGGGAATGGACAGAACTGGTGGCCCAGACATTGCAGACAGGAGAAGTGATCTGGGGAGAATGTCTTTGGTATTCATTTAAATGTTTGAAAGAAAGGATGTTGTCAAAGTGCTTCTGGTGGTCCAAGTCACAGTGATCCCAGTGTCAAAAATGGTGATAACCAATGGGAGATACTACTGGGGCCATGCTGAGTCTGAGGAGGCAGAGGGAAAGAAAAAGAGCCTTTTAAGGGAGGGCACCAACAATGTCACATGTGCCATGCATGGGCTTTCTCAGGTCATCTCATTTAACCTATTTTAATCCTCACAATCATCTAATGAGGAGATTTTCATTATTTTCATTTTACAACATAGAACACTTGGATTCAGAGATGTAAACTTGCCTATGGTCACTTATCTACAGGCCACAGAGGCAGGACCCAAGATCATGACTGTAGGACCCCAAACCCCTATCTTTGTACCCATACCCTCACTACATTCCTTCTCTCCCCTTACTCTGAATTACACTATCCTTCCTTTTTCTTTGTTATTTTCTTTATATGTATATGCTAATGAATACCAACTCACTCATATTTCTATCACACCTATATGTCCCCGTATTGTAACTGTTACTGATTTTCTAGTTTTTGTAATTATCGCAACATAAAAGGGGTAAACAGCACTTTTTTCCAATGGTATTATTAATTGTCCATGAACATTATTTTAAAATTCATTATGAAGCTAAGAATCAAGTGCTGAAAAGGTTTCTTACCTAACATCAATGATTAGAGCATATTAGCCAAAAGAATTACTGATAGGAACATCGTGGTTTTCCAAGAAAGATCACAATAGAGTCAAGCAACACCAAGTTGCTCATAGAATTCTCGTTAATTCCACAGCACCAAAACCAATAAGCCATTCAGTGTCTTCGGTCAACTTACGGTTTGGAGGGAGGACAACTATGAAATCTGTCGTGTGCAAAATGAACCCCATGACTGACGCAGCTTCCTGTGGCTCTGAAGTTAAGAAGTGGTGGACCCGGCAGCTGACCGTGGAGAGTGATGAGAGCGGAGATGACCTTCTGGACATTTAGATAGAAATCAATGAAGATGAGCGTCTAGTGGTGAAAACTGTGTTCTAATATTTGCCTTGCCTGTCCTGTGAGCAATGCGTAGTTGATATATGATCCAATTCCAACTTGTCGCAAGATTTTCTTAAATGGATTTTTGTCCTGCCATAGGAAGGCATAAGCTCTGTGTATGATCGATTATTATTATTGCTCGAGGCAGTTTGTATAATGACAGTATTGATAATATTAGAAACCATACCAACAGCAGATGTAGATCATTTAAAAAAATTTGTATGTTTTGTCTGTGTAAACTAAGATATATATTCATATGTGCTCTTATGATTATCATCACCCCCAAAAAGTGCTAAGCCCAAAGTGGCTGATATTTATGGTACTGGGGCCATAGGTTTAGTTCACATTTTTTCCCATTTCCACTAGAAATACTTCTCTTGGGAGAATTTATTATTTATGATTGATCTGAATAGATCAGCACTGAGCATATGCTAAAATGATAGTAGTTTTACAAACTACAGTTCTGAATTTTAAAAAGCAAATTCTTTTTCTCATGTTATTTTTAAAAATATGCAGAAGATACTTGGAGATCAAAACAAGTTTATTTCTGCCCTCTGCTACTCTAAGGAAATTCTTACCTGCTTCCAAGAAAATTGTATGTGCAGGTGCCAAGCAAAGAAATTGGCCCAATATGCTTTTAATTTAAAACAAAACTGTGGATAGATTACTTGAGGGACATGGTTACACAAAGATGTTAAGTTTCTTAAAAAGCCTTTTAATAATTGAGTTTAGCAAAAAGAGTAAAACCATACAACTCAAGTTATTTTTTTTAAACCTTTACATATGTGATGTTATCATTGGCTTATTTCTTACCCACAATGTGTCTGTTTTGCCATAAATCAGCAGAGACATTATGGGTTGATATCAACACACCATTGCTATGTTAGTTTCAAAATGACTCCTCTGCTACCAGAATGCCCAATCGAAATAATGGTGCCCTACAAAATCTTGCTCTGAATTCACAGTTTAGGTATCCCACAACATGTTTATTTATTTAGAGTCCGAGTCTCACTCTGTTGCCCAGGCTGGAGTATAGTGGCACATGATCACAGTTCACCGCAGCCTCGACCACCTAGGCTTGGGTGATCCTTCTGCCTCTGCCTTCCAAATAGCTGGAATTACAGGTGCACTCTACCACGCCCAGATAATTTTTTTTAATTTTTTTTGGTAGAGATGAGGTCTTGCTATGTTGTCTGGGCTGGTCTTGAACTCGTGGGCTCAAATGATCCTCCCACCTCAGCCTCCCAGAGTTTTGGGATTACAGGCACGAGCCAGTGCATCCAGACCCACAATTTATTTGTATTTTTTAAAAACACATCAGTGATCCATGTCCTCTGAGAAAATCAGAAATGCAAAATGAGTACAAAGTACTGTTGGACTTCCTGTGCTGGGTCAGCCAAGTAGAAAATTTGGGCCTTTATTATTATAGATTGGAGATTTGCTTGTAGAATTTTTCTTCTTCTTCTTCTTTTTAATGGGGTGATTAGCTCAGAATCCCTTGACCCCTAGGTGGTTTTATGATCCCTTTTCTCTTCTAACATTCTTCATATGACCAAATATCACATTCTCTCTGTATCACAAATGTGACTGTCTCTCGTTCATGTGGCTCATTATAACCATGAGAAAATCAGCAATGAAAGTCAGTGCAGCCAAAAGGATCTCATTTGATTCTGTGTTACTTTGGAGTTTACTTTTTGTACATAAAAATAAATATTGAATTTGTAAAAGAATTTACACTGAATTGATGATCATTTTTAAACCCTTTTCCTTGTGTATTTGTGGGGTGGGGGGCTGGGGGAAGTAGGTAGCTGGCACTTCTCAAACCGTTTATTAAATATTCAGTCCATAATTAATTGGCAAAAAGGTTCATCCCTGATATTCATTTCAGTTCAATACCCTGAGCCAGAATGTTCCTTTTATGTTTGTGCCGATAAGGCTGAGTGACTACCCTGTGCTTTCCAAACCTACAATGAGGCAGAAAAGGCACTTACATGTCCAGGGCATGGGTCTGTACTAGTGCTGCATAAAAACAAGATTTTTTTTTTTTTTTTAGCTCATTACACTTGAGTAATATAGCTTTATTCTCACAAAACTGCTGAGCCCTTCCTAAAACGTCTGTAATTGATGTTTAGCAGAACATCATTGTTGTTCATTCTGCAGTGAAGCAAAGGGCGGAATACCAATGTATTTAAAGCCACAGCACCCCATATTTTCAGTTAAGCGAAAGAGCCACGCATTTCTTGTAGGATTTATCTCTATGATTTTCCTGAAGCAGGTAGAGCCAATGGCAAGCGGGAGAAGATAAGTGCCACTCCCTTTTAGATGGTACTTCTACATACATAAACACATGAATAATCCAGTTGCCAGATAGGAGAACTTAGGCCACAGTGTTCCATGGTCCTTTGGGAAGCCAGACACTGATACTAATCCTGTAATCATGCCACCCACTGCCTTTAATTAAAGAATGCTGTTGGTTCCAAGAAAGGATACGGGGTGGAATACTTGACACCGAGCCTCCTCGCGAGAGCAGACCACCCATGTGTGGTCCATATGGCAATTCAAGGGGATTCAAATGGAATAAGGATGAACAGAATGGCCAGGCTGACTCTAACTCTATTAACTCTATTCTTAGTGGAGGTTCCAGACCAACACCCATCAGCAGGTACTGGCTGTCCGCTCCCTGCCCAAGCTGAATGAGATAAGGGTATGAAGAAGAAAAACTGGTGTTATAAAGCCTTACACGAAAAGGGTTTTTACGCAAGTTCAGTGATGTGTTTGCCTGTTTCTTTGTAGGAAGTAGTGTCATACAGATGGGTAGTTTTCATAATATTGTTAAGCAGTGGAACTCTTTCTCAAAATTCTTCAAGGGATCTCAAAATTTTAACCAGGCAAAAGCAGAACAGCCCCAGTTGAAGTTGAAGTGAAGATGCAAGTCCTACTCAAGGCCTTTTCTTACCCATTATTATGGGTTGAATTGTGTCCCCCTAAAAAATAGATTGAAGTTCTAACCCCTGGTACTGTGAATGTGACCTTATTTGGAAATGGAATTCATTATATTATAAAGAGGTCATGCTAGAGTAAGCTAGGTCCTTAATCCAATAAGACTGGAAACTTTGTAAGAAGAAGAGAAAAGACACACAGGGAAGATGCCAGGTGAAGACACACAGGGAAGGTAGCCATGTGAATATAAAGGTAGAGATGTTGGAGTTATTCTGCCACTGTTGTTTGAAGCCACCTAGTTTGTGATACTTTGTCACAGTAGCCCTAGAGAATTAATACATCTTCCTAAACCCACTCCAATCCCCAAAGATGACCCAAACCATACTTGCACTCCAAAGAACACATTTAGAAAAGCACTAATGTTAAAAAGAAAAACTTTAGACAAATTAAAATTAATGGAGTTTAATTGTTCAAAAAACAATTTATAAGCTGGGTAGCCCTCAACCCAGAATAGGTTCAGAGAGATTCTGTGGCTTCCAGGCTGTTGATTTATGGACATAAAAAGGAAAATGACTTACAGAAAACAGAAGTAAGGTTCAGAAACAGCCTGGTTGGTTATAGCTCAGCCTTTGCCTTCTTTGAACAGGGTGAACAGTTGGCTCCCTGTGAGTGGTTGAAGTCTAGCTTCTGTGATCAGCTGAGACTCAGCTACCTGTTGCAAGAGTAGATGAGAGTCTGCTTACACATCGAGTCAGGTTACAGGTCACTATGTAGGAGAAATCTTTAGGCAGAACTTAAAATATGTAAGGGGGCAACTTTAGGCTAAACTTACACTTGTATAGATCAAAGATCATGAGCTTTGGAGTACAACAGATTTTTCAAGTCCCAGATTTGCTGGTTACTTCCTTTGTAATGTTGGATAAGTTTCACACCCTCTCTGAGTCCAAATTCAGCTTCTTGCTTTTAAAAAAGGCAAGGGAGGGAATATATTTACTTCATTTGTTTGAGAGGTTCATGAAATCTATAAGTTGGGCTTAGTCTGAGATGACATGCAACATACCCCAAATCATTAACTATCCTTCTAACTTCTCTACCAAGATCCTCAGCTGACCAATTTTTAACCTTCTGTTTTCTCTGCTAAAGTTAGAATCGGGCTTGGAAACCACCTCAGGTCCAGATTTAAGCAATGAGTTGATTTGGGAACTACTCTTTTCTTTAATGCAGTTCAGCCTCCACAGAAAGCATTTTTATAAAATACCTTTTTTGGCACCCTTCCAACATACACCAAAATAATTATTTGTATGAGTTCTCTATCTTCTTACATTTTCCATTCTGCATTCAACTTCTCCACAGGGTGACATCTGGGTAAAGAGATAAAAATTATTTAAAAGAACATATCCTGAAACCTTAGTGTTCCATTTATTTTGTGAGTCTTCTGAGTTCCTAACAGTGAATCCAAAGTCGGCAAAATGTTGGCTTCCATCCCTAGAAGTCAGGAAAAGCAGAAATACAGATGACAAGTCAAATGCTCTATCAGCTCTCACTGGGAAGGGGCTGCAGGAAGAGCGTTCCCACATTCCCGGGGCATTCCCTCTTGGTTGGACAGATGGCCTTCCCAAATCTTGCCCACCTTGAGGGGCCATGAAATAACCCCTGGGGTTCTGTGCCTGCATTCTGCCCAGGTCTTCACCCAAGTATGAAACCTTCCAGAAGTTACCTCCACAATGCCATCATGTGGAGGCCATGAAGGTTGGAAAGGAGAACCCAGAAAGCACCATATACAAGTAAAGTTACTTGTGATGAGCTCCCTTCCTTCCCTTCATCTTCCCTTAGTACAGCTTTGCCATCATACCTCCTGGGGGAACATTCCCGATTGACTTAGAGACGCAGATATCCCTCCTCTTCTCTCGCCAAGCCTTTGGTCTGCGATCCAGGCATCAATCCTTCCCACCTCCTGATGAAAACCATTTTCACATTGACCTCTCCCTCCCCAGGATCTTTACCAGGTATTCTTCCTCCAGGTATTTCTCTTCCCCCTTATTTACTTCTGGCCTCTCCTTCTCCCCAAATGAGTCCCTCTGCAAAAAGGCTCAATCCATCAGCCTCACTGACTGGCTTTGATTTTTCTCCAGTCACAGGTTCCTTCTAACTTCAGGGAACTCGTTTTGCCTGGATCACCCTCCCCACTCTCCCATCTTCTGATTAAAATACCATGCATACCATTTGGATGGCAGATTGAACAGAAGCACAAATCTTGCCATCACACAATATACCCATGTAACAAACCTGTACATGTACCCCTTGAATTAGAGAAAGAGAAAGAGAGACAGCAAGAAAGAGAGGAAAGGAGGAAGGGGGTGGGGGTGGGGAGAGAGAGAGAGAGAGAGAGAACAACCATCTATTCACTATTGGATCCAAATTATTACTGACAATCTTCACAACCCTAAGGCAGTAGGGTAATGCATCTGGACTTCAGTCTCCAAGCCTGTAAAGTAAGTTGGACTTAGATTTGAGTTTCCCAGTCTTTTCAGGGACACTTCAATACATCAAAACCTCTCTTAGACTAATCAAACACAGCAGATATACTTTAAGAATCCAAGCAGAAAGAAAATATAATGACAAAAAGAAACTTCAGATGTAGTGACAGTTGAAAATTAAGTTTTGGCTGGGCGCAGTGACTCAAGCCTGTAATCACAGCACTTTGGGGGGCCGAGACGAAAAGATTGCCTGAGCCCATGGGTTTGAGACCAGCCTGGACAACATGGTGAAACCTCGTCTCTACAATTAATAAAAACAAAATGAGCTGGGCATGGTAACACACACCTGTAGTTCCATACGCTTGGAAGGCTGAGTTGGAAGAATTGTTGGAGCCCAGCAGGTCGAGGCTGCGGTGGCCATGAGCGTGCACTCCAGCCTGGGTGACAGAGTGAGACTCCAACTCAAAAAAAAAAAAAAGAAAGAAAGAAAAGAAACTTTCAATTTATTGATCAAAAACAAAATAATACAATACCTCCTTTGTCCTTTCGCATTTAACTCAATTTTATCTCCTGAGGGAAGCCTCCCCGTCTAAAACGCGCATTTCTCCCAATTGCCTTCGTAGTACTTACCACTGCTATATGATTACTTTTGTGTAAATTTTCTTCTTTGATCAGTGCTTTCATAGAGCATAAAGATGCAACAAGTCCTGGGACTGCGTCTATCTTGTTCTCTGGTCCTGGCACATGCAAGTTACTGGACAAGTACTTGCTGAATAATAAGTGGCTGGATAGATAGGTGAGGATGGCAAATTTCATGTGTTCTCTCAAACTGACACGTGATCTCCCATGTATCTGTCTGGTCATTTTTCATCATGAGTGGTTCTCACATAGTTGATGTGCCTTGGGCACAGGGGAATCTTCTGCGTCTTCCACTCTACGGATACTGTTCAAAGGTGATTTTCTTTAACTAGAGAAGGTTTTCTGTTCTTGTTTTTTTTATAGCCTCTACCTTCTCTCTGTTGACCCTTTTCAAATTCTACTTTAGGATTCTCTAACATTGCGGGCTCCTTCTTCCTTCATTTTTCCCCTTTAGATTTCAAGGGTACACATGCAGTGTTGCTGCACAGGTACATGACATGAGGGTGAGGCTTGGGCTTCTATTGAGCCATTACCCAAATGGTGTACCTGGTACCCAGTGGATATGTTTTCAACCCTTACTCACCACCCTTTAGGAATACCCCAGTGTCTGTTGCTCTCATCCTTGTGCCTGTGTGTAGTCAGCGTCTAGCTCCCACTTACTAGGGAGAACATGTGGTATTCTTACCCATCCCCTTAACAATAGGTGCCCCCTAGACTTGATCTTATCTACCCCACACCACCTTCATGCAAGATCTCCTTTCATGTTTCTAGAAAGACATATATAGACTTCTGACCTCTGTCTCTGCCTTACTCCATTTACTTAAGAGGCTCATAGAATCTACTAGTGGGCTTAGCCTGAGCTGACATCCAGGATACTCCAAATCATTAACTAGCTGTGTAACCTCCTTGCCAGAGGCCTCCATTGACCACCATTGCTTCTGTTTTCTCAGCTACAATCAGGTTTGGAAACCAACTCAGGCCCAGATTTAAACAATGAGTTAATTTGGGGACCATTCTTTTCTTTAACGCAGTTCAGCTTCCACAGAGAGTTTTTCCAGTTCTCTAGTCTTTCTGTGATGCTTCTCAGACCCTTTTTCTAGTCCCCAGGGAACCAGCAATCTAACAAGATAATAGCTCTCCCATGTGTATTTCCACAACTTCCTTCTTTTTTTAACCTGGGTGTTGTTGTACAGGTTCATTCACCCTCTCCTCCTTTGCTTTTATTTCAGAAAGGACCCCTACTTCTCTTCCAAGTCGTCCTTCTCTACCTGAGCCATTTAGCTATTTATTTTTTTATATAAAGCTTCTACTCTTACGGTGTTCATAGTCTATTAGGGAAGCAGGAAATAACAAATAAATATGTAATATAAGGGGACCCCAAAAAAACCAGAATTGTCTTTTTGGAGGGAGAGCCCTTTGTAGTACAGGCTTCCCCTGCTAGGTCATTGTTCTAGAAATCCATTGGCATCAGTGTACCAGCTATTGTTGTTGTGAGAGGCTGCATTTGGCTTCAGTGATTTTTTTTTTGAGATTCTTTCAACATGATATCCCATTTCATGATGAGTGATTTACACACAAACCTGCCCACACCGCACTGAGTGTTCAGCAGTTTTTAACCAAAAACAGCATGACCCCGTGCCCCATCTTCACCCGATCTTGTCTTGATTGACTTTTTTTGTTTCCCTTAGATTAAAAATTCCTCAAATCGAAATGTTTTGCTGATGTGGAAGAAGTGAAACAAAAAACAGCAGAAGCACTAAAAACTATCTAAATTGATGGGTTCAAAAATCATTTTGAGCAGCGGAAAACCCATTTCAATAGGTGTATTGCTTCAAACAGAGACGACTTTGAAGGTGACTGAAGTTTAATAAATACACTTTTTTTCATACATAAATTCTGGGTTGTTTGGGAGGGTTCCCCCTCTTTTATCAGAATTTTTTTAATGTAATGGAGAGAAAGTAATTAGGGTAAAGGAGATCTTTCTCTTTGATGTCATTTAGTCATGAAAGGACTAACTGCTAAGTGCTATTTGGGCAGAGACTTGAAGGAGCGGAGTGGGGCACTCACAAGGATGTGCCTCCCTCAAAAGAGGCAACTGGCTGACAGTCTCTAGTAGCAGGTGCTTTCAGGATCTGCCTCAGCTTTCTTTTTATAAACTATTTTTTAAGTGTATAGGTCAGTGACATTAATTAAATTCACAATGCTGTACAACCATGACCACTATCTAGTTTCAAAATTTTCATCACTCCAAACAGAAACACTATACTCATGAAGAAATAAATTCCTACATTTTCCCATGTCATAAGAGATAAGATAGATCCGTGGGACCGCATCAAATTGAAAGGCTTTTGCAAAGCAAAAGAAACCATCAAGAGAGCAGGGAGACAGCCCACAGAATGGGAAAAAAATGTTTGCCAACTGTATAATTGACAAAGACCTAACATCCAGAATCTACAAGGAACTCAAATGTGCCGCAAGGGAAAAAACAAACAGCCCCATTAAAAAGTGGGCAAAAACATGAATAGACACTTCTCAAAAGAAGATATATGGGCAGCCAACAGACACATGAAAAAGTGCTCAGTCTTACTAATCATCAGAGAAATGCAAATCAAAACCACACTGAAATACCCCTTAACCCCAGTAAGAATGGCCATCATTAATAAAACAAACAACAACAGATGCTGGCAAGGATGCAGAGAAAAAGAAACACTTCTACACTGCTGGTGGGGATGTGAACTAATGCAACCTCTTTGGAAAACAGTGTGGCAATTTTTAAAAGGATTAGACATTGACTTTCCCATATGACCTGGCAATCCCCCTATTGGCAATATACCCAGAAGAACTCAAATCATTCTACAAAAAAGATACCTGAACATGCATGTTTATTGCAGTATTATTCACAATAACAAAAACATGGAACCAGTCATGCTGCCCATGAAAACTGGACTGGATAAAAGAAAATGTGGTATATATACATGATGGAATATTACACAACCATAAAGAAGGACAAACATATGGACTTTGCAGCAACTTGGATGGATTTAGAGTCTATCATACTCAGTGACTTATCACAGAAACAAAGAACAGAACATCACATGTTCTCACTCACATGCAGACCCTGAACATTTATCATAATACTGTAAGAAAGGGATTGACAGTAGTGGGATACTGCCAGGGTGGAGGCAGGGGATACACATTAACAAGGGTATTTGATCTCAAACAGGCAAAGTAGGGACCAAAAGGAGGTCCAAACTTTACCTGTATGATGACTACTTGTATACCTAATCCTGAGTTGTACCCCACATCTTTAAAATAAAATAAAATAAAATTTTTATTTAAAATATGGATATAAAAAATAAATAAATTTTTTAAATTAAAAATAAATAAATAAATTTTTTTAATTCCCCTTCCTTCCTCCCCCAAGCCTCTGTAACCTCTGATCTGCATTCTTTCTCTATGGATTGACCTATTCTAGGTGTTTCATATAAGTAGAATCATACAATATTTGTCCATTTGTGTCTGGTTTATTTCACTTGGCATTCCTTTTCAAGCTGGATAATGTTCCATTGTGTGTATTACCACATTTTGTTGATCCCTTAATCAGTTGATGGACATTTGGTTGTTTCTGCCTCAGCTTTTTGAGGGGAGGCCACATGCCTCCTGGACAGCCCTCAACCAATGACTGAGCATGGCAGTGCAAGGAGTTGCTACTTCCGGCCAGCGTGGGATTCCTCTACAGGCAATCTTTACAGCAAAAGTTGAGCTGGCTGACATATTCCTGGTGCAGTGCTCATGGAAATCTGAGGCTCTTCCGACAGTCCTCCTTTCTCCTCCTCTCCTTGCAAGAATGTCACACCTTCACTGTGCTCTGAAGGTTCCCTGCCCACTCCAGCTCCTTCTCCCTCCCCTTTATCTTTCACAGTCCTTACCCCCAATAAATCTCTCACTCTCCTACCAATGTCTTCGTGTCTGCTTCCCATAGAATCCAACCAACACAGTGAGAGAGTCAGCCTTGGGAATACCTACAAACAGAATATGTACTCTTGCTAGAAGAAACACAAAGCATCAGGGTCCTCAGGTGGATATATGTATGGTATATACTGGTTTGGAACATAAATAGTAAAAGAAGGAGAGAAATGAAATGAAGTCAGAGAGGTAACAAGGATCCCATCATTCAAGATGTTGTAGACTATAGTAGGCAGAATTCTAAGTCTCCTTCCCTATTCCTATCCCCTGGTCATTCAGTCAAACATTTATCCAGGTACTGTTGTGAAAGAATTTTGCAGATGTAATTAAGATAAGACACTAAACCAGGGAGTTGTCCTGGATTATCTAAACAGACCTCTTCTAAAAGCAGAGAAATTTATCTGGCTGGAGTGAGAAACATGTGGCAGAGGAGTAAGAAGGAATGGTTTAAAGCATGAGGGACTCTATCTGTTGTGGCCAGAGGGAGCCACAAGGACAGAATGAGTGGCACAGGCGGCATCTAGGAGCAAAGATCACCTAAGGCTAACAGCCAGCAAGGAAATGGGGATTTGGGCATTATAACCATAAGGAATTGAATTCAGTAAATGACTTGAATGAACAAAGAAACACATCCATCTCCAAAAATTCCAAAAGAGAATGCAGCCCTGCTGATCCCTTGATGTCAACTTAATGAGATTCAGAGCCAAGAAACCAGCCAAGCCTAGTCTCTGACCCACAGAACTGTGAGAAAATAAATGAGTGTTGTTTTAAGCTGCTAAAATGGAGACAATTTGTTATGGCAGCAATAGAAAACGAGTACATATGCCATGGTCAAATTTCAGGTCAGTATGATGGGAAGTCATTAGAGGAGCTGTGAGCAAAGATATGATGGTCTGTGATGGATGTTTTAAAAGAATAACACTTGCTATGTGTGGAGAGTAGAGCGTAGAGGCAAGGCCAGTCAGAAAGGGTTGTCATAACTCAGAAGAGGTAACTCTGCTGTTAGCCAGTGTGGATGTGGCAGTGCTGAAAAAGGCAGGATTCTCAATGTATTTATTTCAAAGGAAGAGCCAACAACGTTGTTGACTGACAATGTGAGAGAGAGAACATCCAGAGTGACCTCAACTGGGCCACTGGAAGTAAATGAGCAAGGCTGATGGAGGTGGGGGTGCATAAAAAATGTCGAATGTGAAATCTCACCTAAGCACCAATAAATACAAAAACCCAAAGACAGGTGTCAAATCACACTTGGCAAATTCTAGAGGAAATGCTTTAGCAATATTTCTTAGACTCTTTGAACTCTAAGTCAAAGCTGGATCATAAAAAGAAGTCAAGCTGTGGAGAGGTGGGATTGGTTTAGAAGTGTGCTTTTTGTTGTGTGTTTTGTCCATTTGTTTGTTTTTAAGAAAGAGCTGTTGGCCCTAAGTTATGTCCTCATGCTTTGGGCAGCTGCTACCTGCTTCACCTCAGGTCAGGAGGGCTGTGGTGGTTGGTGGGGGGGTCTCCATGTAAGCAACGACTCAAAGAGTTTTAAAAATGTGTATGCTTTCCAGTGTTTAGAAAGCTTAAGTGAACTGTATCCCCTCAGGAAATCTAGAGGGTTTAGTGGATCCAGAGAGGGTGCTGCTTTGGCATAGGCCTGGACTCTTAGAGTGGGTCCAGTCCAGGGACATGTGAGTTTGCTGTGGAATCAATATTGGCCACATAGAGGTGGGGAGATAGAGAGAGAGCGCTTGCACCAATATGCCAATGTGGGGTTATTTGGGGCTTTGTTCAGTAGAACCACCAAGAGTTCATAAGACCTCATGGCTAGCCATAAGTCATAAGAACTGCAGGGTGCCAGCCCTCACAGAGATTAGAGGGTCCCTTGGAAGGTGTGGCAGTGTCGGTGATTATTCTGGAGAAATAGAGAGGGGAGAAAGAAAGAGACTGGACTCCTCTCAGGTGACCAGAAGCCGTTAAATGGGTGTAATCTCAGGGCTTTTATCCCCAAACTCTGCAAAGTCATCATCATAGGAAACAATGGTAGCATGTGTCTTTCACATGAACAGGTCCGGGTGCACAAAGGACACCCCCCACTCTCAAGCAAATGTTCTTTCATACGTATGGAAGAACATGAGGAAGAATAACCACAAATTGTCTTTTTGTATCTTATACTGGCTTAATGTTCCCCAAACAAGTTTCTTACGTGCCCTTAATTGTATTACAACTACATCATCTTGAATTAACATCACTCAATGTCTAAACCCAAAACCACCATAGTGAATTATTAACTTCCACTATTATGTACTAATTCAAACTAGTTTTTATTAAAACAATTGCTGCTATGGTTACACTCTCCTAGTGCCAGCTGGCCTAATTCAAACTTCACTAGCACCCCTAAATCAAACTAAACTAACCATACTTCTATAATAAAATGGTTACTTAATTCTTCTTAATCTATATAAACTATTTTCTTAAAACCTATATCTATAAATTTCTAAAGGTCGCATCAAGAGAACCTGTGACCTGCACTAAAGCTCCTCAATGTGACTCAAAGCCAAACTTAAATTGTGATAAAGCAAAAGACCAAAGCCATGGGGAATGGGAACAATAGACTCCTAAGTTAGCTGTGTTCGTTCCGGTCTCAGAGTTTTCTGTTAGAGCCATTTGGAGCTTTTCTTGGTAGTTTGTGCCAAATGGAAAAGGAGGGAGGGAATGAGTCAACAGCTCCCGAACACATCCTAGTAGTCTCGGGGTCAACGGCCCTTCCTGATCCCTAATGATCAGCGGGCCTCTGTGGCCGGCTCCCAACAAAGAACTGAAGTCAAAATGAAGTCAAATTCCTGGAGACTGTGAGATAAACTGAGTAACAAACAATCAACAGCATAGATGAATCTGCAGAGGCCAAAGAACAGCAGGAGAGAAAGGCTCAGCAACACTGCAAACCCACCTAAGTGAGGGAAGTCTAAGCAAACTCAGGCTGGGAGGGAACAAAGCCAGTCAATCTACCACAGAACCTGTCTATTATTCTTCTCTCTCCTCTCTCCCCTCTGCTCCTTGCTAGCAAGTAAGGGACAGGAGAAATTGAAGCTCAAAGCGAAAGGTATCAAAAAGAAACCAAACTTAGCCTCTCTCAATTTACCAACTAAAGATGTATTCATCTCTTATTTTTGTTGTAACCATGTTTGGTGTCTTAAAGCAACACAAATTGATCATTTAACAGTTCTGTAGGTCAGAAAACCAATATGAATATTATTTTGCTAAAATTATGGTGTCAGCTAAGTTGTGTTCCCATCTGGAGGCTCTAGGGGAAAATTTGTTTCCTCACTCTTTCCATCTTTTGGAAGCTACCTACCTTGGTTCATGGTCCCTTCCTCCATCTTCAAAACCAGCAACAGAGGGTTGAATTCCTATTACTCTGCCCCTTTCTTCTCTTCTCTCTTCCTATATTCTGCCAACCTTTTCTACTATTAAGGTCCCTTGTGATTATATTGGACCCACTCAGGTGATGCAGGGTAATCTTCCTATCTAACTTAATCACATCTACAAAATCACAGTTCTGGGGATTAGGATGTAGACATCTTTGGGAAGGGCATTTTTTTGTCTACCATGGCAGATTTCCAGGTCTGAGACCGTGGAAGGGAGAAGATCTGCCATTAAATCAAACTCAAGTTGAACCATTTCACTTTCTGTTTGCTGCTTAAGATGATCACTAGACATTTTGAATACCTAGAGAAAGCAGAAAAGGTGTGTACTATTGGAGTTCATATCTGGAACCAAGGAAAGCTACTGAGTAAATTTTAAAGAGATGGTTGAAAATTAAAAGTAAAGTCTGTTTTAATTTTTTTTTAGTTGAAGTCTCACTCCGTCACCTAGACGGGAGTGCATTGGCATGCTCATAGCAAACCCAGCATCAAATTGCTGGACTCCAACAATCCTTCCGCCTCAGCCTTCCAAGTAGCCAGAACTACAGGCACGCGCTACCACACCTGGCTAATTTTTGATTTTTATTGTCGAGACAAGGTCTCACCAAGTTGCCCAGGCTGGTCTCAAAACCACAGGCTCAGGTAATCCACTTGCCTTGGCCTCCCAAAGTGCTGGGAATATAGGCTGAGCCACTGCACCCGGCCAGATCTGCCTTAATTATAGCATGAATTGGGCTTGTTTATCATACTAATGATATGTTGAATAATGGATGTCAGTTGGACTTCAGAGGGAAGAATGTTCATTCAGTGGTTGAATAGACAGGCTAGGAGTCAACAATGTGAAGAATTTACATTTGGGAGCATCAGCATAAAGATGCTATTTAAAAACCTGAACCAGATGAGACCACATAAGGACCAAATATAGAGGGCTTGAGGGTCTTCACTGGTTTGCTGGAATTGCCATAGCAAAGTATAACAGACTGAGTGACTTAAACAACACAAATTTATTTTCTCACAGTTCTGAAGGATGGAAGTCCAAGATCAAGGTGTCAGTGTTGATTTCTTCCGAAGCCTTTCTCCTAAGCTTGTGAATGACTGTCTTCTCCCTGTATCTTCACGTGGTCTGTCCTCTGTGCTTGTCTGTATCCTAATCTCCTCTTCTTATAAGGAAGCTAGTCATATTGGCTAAGGATCTATCCATATGACCTCATTTTACCCTCTGACAGGGAGTCCTACCAGAGATCTTGTTATGAGTTGAAATGTGCACCTGCCCCAAAAATTCATAGGTTGAAATCCTAACCCTAAACCCCCAGAAAAGGACTATATTTGAGATAAGGGCTTTAAATGAATAAGCCTTTCACAGGAAAGAAGAGGTGAGGCCTGAGCCTGCTCAGGACTACCCAAGACACTCCACTCTGAGTATTTGTGCTTCACAGAAGCCCAAAACACACACGTTAACAAAAAGCTCCACTCTCATGAATCAGTAAGTGGAAGGAAACAGCCACTACACACTGATATCATCAATCTCTGTGTACAGCCTGGAAACTCAGTCAGAGATCTTCTTCCCCACCAACTCAACTCAGCACCTTGCTCTCAGGTTCTCCCACTCCAACATGACTACTTCTGATAGATAAGAATGCTTCCATTTAAATATTGCATCTTGACCTCACATTTGTTAGGATGGCTGCTATCCACTCCTCCCCTCCAAAAAAATAGAAAGAATGACCACTGGACATTTCTAATACCAAAGGGTGAGAAGAAAATTTGTGGGCTGCCAGAGTTCATATCTGGGACCAAGGAATGTTTACTGAGTAAATTTTAAAGAGTTGCCTGAAAAACAGAACTAGTGGGA
This sequence comes from Carlito syrichta, assembly GCF_000164805.1. Taxonomy (NCBI): domain Eukaryota; kingdom Metazoa; phylum Chordata; class Mammalia; order Primates; family Tarsiidae; genus Carlito; species Carlito syrichta. The sequence continues at coordinate 803,599 of NW_007070544.1, forward strand.
TATATATAAGAGAGATTTGTTTTAAGGAATTGACTTATACCATTGTGGGGGACAAAAATCTGTAGGGCAAGCCAGCAGGCTAGAAATTCGGGCACAGGTTGATGTTATAGTCTTGAGTACAAAAGTCTAAAAGACAATAATAGAAACTAACAAGTGATGGTGGGATGTAGAAAGAGTGGGATACTTGTTCCTTATGTACTATTGGAGGGGATGTAAAATGGTGCATCCACTATAGAAAACAGTATGGTGGTTTCTCAAATTAAAAATCCTGGTTTTGGAGCCCCCAAAGCAGAATTTATTTATAAAAAATTACATATTTGTTCTTACATGCTTAAACATGTTTCAGTCACCTTCAAAATATTCTCCATGTGATGCAATACACCTATCAAGATGCTTTTTCCACTGCTCAAAACAGTTTTTGAATTCATCAATTCTGATGCCTTGTAGTGCTTCTGCCATTTTTCGTCTTACCTTTCTCTTCAACATTGACAAAACATTTCCCTTAGAGGACTTTTTTCATCCAGGGAAACAAAAAAAAGTCACTCTGGGTGAAATCAGGTGAGTAGGTGAGTAGGTGAGTGGGACATGGGGATCATGCCGTTTTGGGTCAAAAACTGCTGAACATTCCGCGTGGTGTGGGCAGGTGCATTGTCACGGTAGATGAACCAGTCACCTGTTTGCCACAACTTGGGATGTTTCTTCCACAAATCATGATGCTAGTTGGTACACTAATGCTGATGCGTTCCTAGAACACTTACCTGGTGGGAGAAGCCTGTACTGCAAGGGGTCCACCTTCCAAAAGATAATTACAAGATTTGGGGGCCCTCTTTCATATATCCAAAATAATTGAAAGCAGGGTCTCAAAGAGAGATATTTGTATACCCCTGCTTAACATTATTCACAAAAGCTAAAAGATGGAAGCAACTCAAATTTTTGTCAATAGATAAATGGGCAAACACAATATGGTTTATACATACAATTTGTATATTATTCTATCTTTAAGAGGAAGCAGATTCTGACATATGTTATAACATGGATGGACCTTCATAACATTATGCTAAGTTAAATAAGCCAGTCAAAAAAAGACCACTATGATTTATCAAGAGTAATAAAACTCAAAGAAACAGAAAACAGGATGGTAGTTGCTAGGGACTAGGGGAAGAGCAGATTATCATTTAGCTGATATAGAGTTTCAATTTTGCAAGATGAACTAGTACTGGAGATGGCTGAACAAACAACCTAAATATACTTAACACTACTGAAAAGTACACTTAAAATAGTTAATAGACTCTATTTTCTGTTTTATGCTACATATATATTTTATCACAATTAAATTTTGTATAAATGCATCCTATCATCCGATCCCAAAAGTTGGTGACCAAATTGAAGTAGCAAAACAATTTCAATGCCACCCTTAAATTTTGTTTCCTTATCTACCTGCTTTCTATACAGGTCCAGAGTACTTGATTTATATTCTATATTATAGAATATAGACTGAAAATACCCTTGCTGTCATTTAAACCAGCAAATGCATTTTATTATTTTGCCCCAATGCGGTATGTTACCCATTCAACTTTAAAATCCCCCTGCAGTATGTCTAGTAAATACCCAAAATCCATTTGAACGCTGAAGCTGGTATCCCCCATCCGTCGAATTAAGCCACAGATGGTTTGTTTAGAGACAGAATTGAAGTTGTTTCTCATTCTCCCTTCACAGGCAGTGGTTCAACATCAATGTCAATTTTTAAGACTTGATTACAGAATCAACTAACCTACAAGAGAAATTATGTAGCTTCATTGTGTTCCTTTCTCAAATTGATATTTGTCACTCCATTTCCTATACAATGTGGATGATAACCCTCCCAAATAACACTAAGTGGAAACACTTGTTTTGAAGCACCATTCCTAGCGGTGATCCTAATGCCTGACTTGACAGTGAGATGTTTAGCATTTAAATGAGATCAAATCCACTTGTGGGTTCAGAAATGCACTAAGACCCATGGGTTCTCTGCAAGCAAACACATATTAAAGGATGATACGTTTGCATTCTAATCCATGTCAAATCCATCTAAAATAATAATAAATTAGCAACTTGGCCAAGGACTGCCAGGAATAGACAGTTTCCAGAAAAGTCTTCTTTAGCCAAGATCTCAAGGAAAAGAGTTGAACACATAAATCACACCAAAGAAAAATAGCGTTTTTCGTCTAATTATCTGCATACTATCAGGCACTCTTAATTTAATTTTGACTTTGGGGACATAAAAGGATAAAAGTAGGTAACACTCCTGAAGCATAAGAGTACGTTGGAAAGATTATGATAAGGATAGAGGACAAAGAAACAGAGATATGGCAGAAAAAAACGAGTCTCTATTCTATTCCTTCATCCTTGGAAGTAAAACACGCTATCTCATGCTTGTAGGTAGCAAGACTAGAGTATTGGCCAATGGGTCTGGCCAGGTAAGGCAGATAAATTGGATTATACAGAATGCATGTGTTAATCAGGGGTCTCCAGAAAAACAGAACCAGTAAGATTTACAAAGGCAAGATTTATTCTGAGGAATTGGTTCTTGTCATTGTGGGAGATTATAATAAATCCAAAATCTGTAGGGCAATCCAGCAGTTTAAAAATTCAGTCATGAGTTGATGTTATATTCCTTAATCCAAAATTGGCAGGCTAAGGGTTTCTCTGTCACCGTCTTGAGACAGAATTTCTTCTTCTGGAAACCTCAGTTGTGCTCTAAAGGCCTTCAACAGATTGGATGAGATCCACTCACATTACAGGTGGCAATCTACTTCATGCAAAAGCTACTGACTTAAGTGTTAATCACCTTCACAGTATCACCTAGCCTAGTGTTTGACCAAACAACTGGGCACCATAGCCTAGCCAGGTTTACATACAAAATTAACTGCTATTGTATTAACTACATCATTGGTTAATTGAACCCTAGATATGGTCACTGTCTGTCATGGAATCCAACTAATTGTCTTTATTCCTCAGAACAAGAAGCAAAGAATCCTGATTTTATTCATTTAGCTTCTTGCATTTCTTCTCTCCAAGGAAGAAGGGAGATTAAGAAAGAGAGAAATTGCACTGACTTTATGTTTCAATATATGCATTTGTTGTCAAGGTGCTAATCCTAATTCATAAGTCTGTGTGTATGAACTTAAAAGACCTCATCTCTACAACAAATCAAAAAATCAGCCGGAAGTGATACTCCAACTCAAAAAAAAAAAAGATGCATCACCTCCCACAAGGTATAGTCTTGACCTCCTCTTTCTGTTGGTCCCAGGAGCATTCGCATAGCCATCTTAGAACACATCTGGCTCAGGCACTGTCTTCTCTTTCACAATCTCCATTTCACATTAGAAAGATCACACAGGGAAACAGTGGAAGCACAACAACAAAATGGTCAACTAGGGAGTATCGGGCTGGCAACAGGCAATCATATATTTCACCTATAGAATGGAAAGCTGTCATACTGAGCCCAGTTCTCTTTGATGCCAGGGAATGCTCAGTGGTGAGCTCTCCCAGGCACAGAGGAGAGGGAGCCTCTTTCTGTTCTTGTTTGAGCCAAGATACATGGGTACAGGAAGGAGTCCTTACTCTTTTGACACCATTGGTCAGACTTGCAGGTTAACCAAAACATCCCTTAGGGATTCATTGCAAGGGATGTGTTGACCTCTCCTCACAAATCGCCTTTTCCTAAACTTTGGGCCACTGTGCTACCCATCTAGAAAAGCCTGCCATTGACTCCATGACACCAGACACTCACTCCTGGCATCTCTCATCCTCTCTGTAGCCATCACTAGCTGCAGAAGAATGCCTCACCGTATCCTATCAGCCTAGCTTCAGAACCAAACCCAAGTAGAATGTCAAATCAGATGTTCATTTTGACCCAATGACTTTTTTTTTTGATGGGGGGAGGGTGGAGAGAGCAATGAAAAGGGGCTTTTCTCAGGGCCAGGTCAAGAGATAATTGGGAATTTTGCAAAGCCCTAATGAGCACAGCCTGAAGGTCCTGGCTGTGTTCACACTTCCAACAGCCACGATGTGTCGACATGTCACACCACAAGCCCCGATTCTACCATCCAGGGGTCTCCCAGAGCAGGCAGGGCCTCCACTCCCTTCTGCAATTGCTTCACACCCTCAGCTAACTGTTAATTAGATGCTGCATTTCTTGGCATGGGTATGGGCTTGAGCCATCTGCTTATTGATCACATCCTTTAGAATATATTAGATTTTAAGGAAGGCAGCCACAGAGCAGGTTATGTTGCAGGTGGCCCATTGAGAAGGTTTCTCCAGAGCAAATTGGGGAGTGTATAATGTGTGGTGACCTGTGGCCACACACATAAATCAACAAGCCACAGACATGTTGGCTGCAAAGCTCAGAGACAGTCATCATTCTAAAGCAATGCAAAAGCAAAATTCAACATTTCTACCTGAAATCCTTCCATAATAGTTGGTATCACACAAAAGAAAAATGTGTGAAGTCAGCTACCAAGAAGCACAAGTACTGAAGAGCTGATTCCCCAAGACTAAAGATAATCCTAAATCTCGTTTCCCCAACCCCGGTCATACACGTACAAATCTTCCACTTGACCTTACAGCCTTTCGGAGCAGGGATGTCTGTCCATCTCTTTCTGTACCTCCAGCACCTCAGAACAGTTTGCTGGCCATTCTCAATGCTGCTTTTTAAACTGAAAAGGGTGAAAAAGCTTCAGATCTGTCTAACTAACTTCTGCATAAGAATGTCTGATCTTCCTGGCATTCACCAAAAACAAAATAACAACCATTGGGAAGATTTCTCATGCTTCCATCCTGAATTCCTGTTCCAGTTCTCTCTTAACTCAGTTATTTGCAGATCACAGACAACCATTCCCAGGTTAAGGTAAAATACCAGCATAAAACAATGTAAACGTTCCCAGAGCACATTTGGGATTGTCCTTTAGTTCTTGCCAAAGAGTTTTATTCCAGAGACTCTGGCAGGGCGTAGCATTGCAAGAGCACAGACAGCAGCCGTGGGAACCAAGCCTGGAATAAGCAGGGCCTGGCACGGAGCCACAATGCAACCACCACCTCCAACAGGGGTGGCCGTTAGGCCTTGTGGGTTACCACAGCTGGGTGACAGAAGGCCACCTTTGATCTTTAGTCTGTGCCCTGTGGCGGATAAAACAAATCCCAACTCAGGTAAGGAGAGACTTGATTAGAAAAGACTATTGCAAGATTTTGATGAAAGCTTGACATTTCAAACTTTCAAACAGGTCAAGTTCACAGGTATTTTGTTCAGATTAGTCAAAGCATACAAACAGTTCAGCAGATCACATAGGAGGCAAAGAATAGGAATGTAGAGGATCTATGTCTGGCTCTGTCACAGATAAACAAGGGAATCACCCATGAGGCTTTCTTTAGTTTTCCTAAGGAAGGGTCAGTCTTTGCAGTCAATCATTTCCCAGAACACGACACAGATTTCCTGGCCCTGGCTATTTTTCAGAAGCTTGGAACTCAGGTAAAGTCAAACATTGTTAGGCCTCCCACACATGGATGATCCTCCCAGGGCTTCTCTTTTCTCTTCTGTAAAAAGAGATTAGTAATTACAGCCTGCTTCACCCACCTCTCATGGAGATGATGAGGATCAAATAAGATCTTGTTTGAGAAAGTATTTTATAACATATAAAGTACCCTATTAATAATGTCAGTTATTCTTACCATCTCTGATATTGACTATCTGACTCTTGTTCCCAGTGGGTTCCAGAGACCACCCTGGCTGTTATTATAAAGTCTCCATACTTCACGGCCAGAGGCCATGAGCGAACTGAGTGAGACCGTGATAGGGCCTCCTGATGGCTCCCTTCATAAACCTCAAGAGGAGATGAGATGTCCCCTCTGAGCCCATTTCCCAGTCTGCAAAATAAGGCTAAAGCAATTGTCCTGGGAACATACTGGAGCCACAGAAAAGTCCTTTGTCAGGTTACTTAGCTGCTTACACCTAAGTGTAGAACCTCACAGAGGGCATCCTTGACACACTGTGATGGATAAAGCAGGCATCTGTGAGAGTCTTTCTATCCTCGGAGATCAGAGTTCTTAAATCACTTTTCCTTCAAAGGTTTCTGTGGCTCGTGTTGGAAACGCAGACCACTGTCATTTGGAGGTAGGATCTCCTCGCAGCAGGTGTGGCATCGGCGTGGCCGCAGGAGAAGTGTGAATAATGCTTTGGTCGGCAAACCAAATAAAGGTACCTGGGGAGCAAAGCTTTTTCGGAGACCCAAGGAGGAAAATCAATGCTCCTGGAAAGGAGAGAGGGGAGAAATCTATAGGAAAGGAAAATGAGTGATATGTAATGCAACAGGAAGATTTTTTTTTTAATCCCCTCAAGCAGTTGACTCAATAGAGAGGGAAACCTAAAAACCTCTGGTTGGAAAGGTGGAGGTGTAACTAGGAAGTACCAGCTGGCTCTCGTATTGACTGGCTGCCAGTTTGCTGGGCCACCCTGGTGTCTGAGCCTGTTTTGTGTTTGGTTTTGTTTGTTTCTGATCTGTAAGAGTAGAGCTGATATAGATCTTCTAAAAACAGGACATCAAGAATGATGCTATGTCAGTTTTTTTAAAAATTATTCTCCCTGCTGTAAATAAAACTCAAATAAATTTGACTGTTACTGCATTTGGCTTTATAAATGAATATGGGAAACTGCTTTTTAACAGAGTCTTGATCACCGCTTTGCAATATTCTGAAGCAGTTTCATCTGAAATATCATAGAGAGAATATCCATTTTTGCATTTTAAATTATTGGGATTGAGATATGCATTTGCTTCCTTAAATAATTAAATCTTGGATATGAATTCATCATTATTGTATTACTGATAGTGGGGCCATTTCTTAATTATCTTCGCAAGCCCAATACTACGATTAGATACATCCATTTTCAGATAACAAAATCAGCATCATCATTTGTCTCATAAACCACAGACACTCTGGCCCACCTCTGCTTTTTCATCAGCATCTGCATTGCTTTTACAACTGGTTCTCCGTCAAAAATATGACTTAAAAAGACCAAATGCCTTCAAACCAATATGGAGAGCACAAAATAATTTATACCTCCAGATCTTCCTTATATTTGCCTTGTTTTTCTGCCTGTGAGATCACAGCAATCTATGGAAATGATGGACAGGTAGGGCTTTCTGTCAGGCATGCCAGAAATAGTCTCCTAGGAAAAATGATATTAGAAATGACAGATTGACTGTTGACCCTTGTCACCAGCCTTAACTATTAAAATGATCCATCTCATAACAAACATTATCCGATCAATAACAAACAGATAAAGCCCCTGGCTAACTGAATGTAATGTAAGAGGTTCATGTTTGTAATCTGGTCCTGTTTATCATTCCCATATCTTCAAAAACTACATAGGGCAAAGTCAGAAGTTGGCCAAGGGAAGAATGGCTTTTAACACTGATTTCACTTTGGTATGTTTGTTCACCAAGCAGAAGCCCTGGCGGTTAACCCTTCTCTTACAGTAATTGACCTTCTAAGATCTGAAGGCTTTTAATAAAATTGAGCTGAGCAAGGCCTAATTTTTTAAATAATTTGTTTGAATCACAGACTGCCTACCAGATTGTAATAGAATGCCTTACATTTATAAATGATGGCAAAGAAACAGGCCCAAGATATTGAAATTCTAGCTGCATTTGAACAACTGACGAAGTCTTTGTTCAAACATAAAATGACTTCTGAACTGGCAGCATAAGGATAGTTTCTCACTAGACATGAGTTTTGCTGCGTGTGGAGAGGAAAAAAAATTATAAATTATTAGGAGACTCAGGCGAGAGATGCTCTATATGCCAGCTTCCCAGTTGGCCATGCCAGGAAATCTCTAGCCGGTAGCCCGTATACTGTCCTCTAAAAGAATCTTTTTTTTTTTTTTTTTAATTGGAGTCTCACTCTGTCACCCAGGCTGGAGTGCAGTGGCACGCTCACGGCCACCTTGGCATCAACCTGCTGGGCTCTGGTGATCCTTCCGCCTCAGCCTTCCAAGCAGCCAGAACTACAGATGCGTACTATTTTTTATTTTATTGTAGAGATGAGGGCTCAGGCAATCTACTCACCTCAGCCCCGCAAAGTGCCAGAATTACAGGCTGAGCCACCAAGCCCAGCCTAAAAGAATCTTGACTTCATCGATATAGGTACCTTATTTTAGACTACATCGGTTTTTTTGTTTGTTTTGCATTGGAGACCAAAAGACAATGAATCGAAAAGTTGTTCCTGGGTATAGGATGGGTCTATGATCTCTCCTAAATCTTCATTTGTGGGAGCAGGCTAGCTTCCTCATCACAAACTTGAGATGAAGCCACATTATTTGCCAATCTTTCCTGCCATTTCTTAAAACTGATTACATGTTTTACTTGTAATTCAGTAAAAAGTGTTGTTTATGAATTAGCTCTTTTCTAAATTAGGTTTAAAAATTAAATGACTATTATCGTTAAGAACAATAATTTTAAGACCTGAATGGTGCAGTTCTCTGCATTTCAACAGAATTTATGCTTAACATAAATTAGCATAACAGGTGGGCCCATTTTTCTGCAGAAGGCCCACTGTAGCAGTCAAACGTTTCCATACTGTAACCACTCTGCCAGTTTCTTTATTGTATCCCAGTTAATTTGTTTCCCAATCAAATAACAAGAATAATCTAAACAAGAAATAAAGAAATTGTGGTGTTGTAAAGGGAAAAGTATGGGGTTTGAATCAGAAGATCTGATCTTCAGCCCTAAATTTGCTATTTCTGCCTGCAGGTTTTTAAACGAATAATTAAACATTCTCATCATACATAGAAATTAATAGCAATACCCTATAAGGGTTTTTTATGAGGTCAAACAATGCAATAAATTAGAAAGCTCTTTGATAACAATAAAGTCTCTGTAACACCTTTGTTTTTACCACTGAGAGGCAAGTTAGCAAAAGAATGTTAATAGAAGTTTTGAGGTCAGATAAACCTGGAGTCAGAATCTAACTCATAGACTTGTGGACTATGTGGACTAGGGCAATGAGGTAGAAAGAATTCTTAAATTGCCTACCAAGATCTTTCGCCCTAATCCCTGAGGCTGAGAATATGATGAGAGATATCACACACAGAAATTTTGCTGATGTTATTTCTTTTGGTTTTTAGATTGGAAAATATAGTTTATTTAGAAAGTAAATTTGAGAGAGAGGAGACACAGAGAGAGAGAGATTCACCTACCCAAGGTAGGGGAGTGGGCCAAAACTAAGAAACGTGGTGGCAGAAGCTCAGAGAGCCACATGGACACACCAAAGTTTAGCAAAGCAATTGCAGCTGGCTGCTTGAAGTTGAATGTTTTTAAACATTCCCCTTGATGGGGGCAGATTGGTATGGTGGTTGGGTGGTGGTCTGCTCCATGGCATCATGGAGGGCAGGTAAGCATAGGTACTGAAGTCAGGTAATGGACAGCAGGTAGATGGGTGGGTTAGTCACAAGATTGCTGCCATGGTGATGGGGTCTGTGTCATGAAGGTTAACTTGTTTACAAAACAAGCTGGGGAGAGGGTTGTAAAGCAATTATCAATAGCTACCTCTGATAAACTGGTTCTATCCTTGGCTAGTAGATTAGAGGGTAAATTAAGGTGAACTGCTAGAAAAATATAACAAAGCTAGACAATGTTAAAACAGCTGCTCATTGGCTACATTGACTCTATGTTATGTCCTTTCATTTCCCCCCTTGTTTAAAATATTCTCATTTGTGCCTGGGAACAGGGATGAAGGTTAGGCTTCTGTAACTGCCTCCTGCTGAATAGGGGCATAAAGGTATCCGTACCTGTCTAGGATAAAAGGAGGTGATGAGAGGACAGAGACCGTGGAGTTGTGAAGTATCTTTAATATCTGTATACAAAGTACTGTGTATAAGCATATACTATTAGAATTAATATTACTATAATAAGACCATTATAGCTGATGGTGTGACATATTGAGGCTTTGATGTTGGTAAAATATATTTATAGTTACCCCAGTGGGCTCGACACCCACTACAGGAGTCCAGGCAGTTCCCACTGTTGTACCAGTGAATTCCTGAGTCCATATGTGTCTTTTCCCACAGCTTGTCTTCAAGTTTCTTTGGGTTTTATTATAAGAATTTATAGACAGTTACAAGGGGTTTGTTAATAATGACTTTAACAAGGAAATACTTTGAGAAAAAATATTTGAAAGCATTAGTTTGGAAACATGTAGTTAGATTGCAGTTTAAATTGTAAGAAGTAATGAACAAGAGAATTTAAAACAGGTAGTATGAACAAGAGAAACTGTACCTTTTGTTTTTTCTAATAGGCCTGATATACCTTCACAATGACTGATATGCTAGAGGGTGGATTCCAGGTAACCTCCACTCCAGAGATGGGAGATTTCTCCACTTTTGATGGGAGGAGTGGGAGGAGGAATGGTATTGGCCTTCCACCTTGACAAGGAAATATTACCTTAAAGTTCAACAAAAATAATTAATAATACTTTAAATAGGAAGTCATCTTGTTATCCATCTTATGTTGAATTAGTGATCCTTGTGCCTGGAAGGAGATTTTTAAAGTTGCTAGCAGTTTGGCACTGAAAAGCATGATAGCTGATCACAAACCCCTGTGAGTGACTGAGATACCATTTTAGGCTTTTACAGTGAATATTGCTTACCAAAACAGTTTACCTGGTTTGCAGGCAATTCATGAGGAGAGTGTGGGGAAGGTGTGGCTTCTGAAACTTTTGGTTTTTGAACCTCCAGAGAGACTGAATTGAGAACCTGAAGAGTTTAAGTATTAAAATTTTAAAAGCATAGTGTTGTAACACAGGATTATAGGTTATTTCTTATTTAGCCAAAGTGATAGTCCAAAGATTTTGGGGGGAAAAAAAGGCTTCACTTTTTAATAGAGGAGATTTTAAGCAATGAAAACCAACAAGCACGTGGGAGAGAGGGCTAACTGAATTCTTCTCTTCCTCCCTCCTCTGTTGTTTACAGGAGACAATCCTTTCAGAGATTGTTAATCAAGAAGCTTGAGTTTTGGTCTCTGAGTAACATTTTGACATAGCATTAGTGTAATTGACAATAATGGTAAATTCATAGAAATAACTAAAATTTTGTAAACTTGATGGTTCATAGAATTCCTTTTACACTTTTCTTTAAACAAACCTTCCACATACCATTCTATAACATATTCATACCATTTTTCAACATGCTTGAACCTTCTATTTTTGTCCTATACTTTCCTTCCTTTAAATAACCAGTCATTTTATCATAGGACAAAAATATACAATACAAGATCCTTTCCTATACTAAATTATTCTCTTTCCTTTATATTCTTCCATACCAAAAACATACCTTTATACCAACAACTTTCTTTACATCTTTCCTTCGCTTTCTGGTTTCTCTTTTTAGCTTGATAACTTTTTTTGCATTTATACTCTGATGAATTAACCTTTAGTAACTTTTGATCAAGATAAGGCTATATAATTCCATCATGAATGGGTAGGACCAAATGGCTGGCACCTATGCTAATTAAAAAGTTACTTTGAATTCCAGCAGCCTAATATTCACCTGGGGGTGATGGTGAGCCATTGCCAGGAACTTTAGCAGATTTTCAGTCCTCCTTAAGTGGCCACCATTTCTGAGTCAGGTGTTCTTCCCTCTCTTCAGAAAAGAATGCTCCTGCTTCCCAATGGCTTTTTGGCCTGTACAGTGGACAAGGTCCTGTGCCTCTTTGGGGTAACTATGCTTCTAGTGCCCCAAAGCAACGGACACCATTTCCCTTGTTATGACCGAAGTGCAAGAAGGAGACATGCCAGCATGCCAAGTTCGAATTATGAGCCCATTATTAATGCGCGGGTCAAGAGTAGGCTCATACCACGAAAGCTCTTGACTTTAAATGAAGTTTGCAACAAGCTTTTAAGGGCAAAAACTGCAAGTGGGCTACATAGCAGGGAGTGAGGGTACAGGGAACTAAAAACAAAAGGAACAATCTCTTGGGTTTCAATTAACAAGGCATACAATTACATGGAACTTGTGGCTAGGGAGTTTTCAATGGCCAGCAAGAATGGACAGCATGATTAGCTCAGGGGAATGCAGCTGTGGGTCTGTGGTCATGGGAACATTACAGCAATTGCACATATACACTGAGAGGGTTATTTTTAGGTCAGGCAGACAGCTAATATGGAGGATTTCAACAAAATGGAGTTACTTATGTCAAGCAAGTTATGGCAATTATTTTACATATTTCATTAGCTATTTCACCCTTAGCAGGGTTGTTCTTACCAGGTCTCTGATGGGCAGTTGGAGTTTTATTGCTAATGGCGACTGCCAATTGGGGTGACTCTTTAGCCCTCTGGTTCTGCAGCCCTCTACGTTGGCATGCTGTTGCTTCTCTAATGTCTTGGTTAAAAAAACCCTAAAAGTACTTATTTAATTGGCTATACACGTGAAACTTCTGACCATTTCTATGTTTGTAATGGTTGATATAAAACCCTTTAGAGTGAACAGACTACATGGGTGTGAAATGATCTGTCCCTACTTATTTCTAATTATGAACAGTCAAATTTGTTGAAAGTTTAGCAAGCAGAACATAACAAGCACTGCTCTTATTTAGCACTTATGTTTCAGCACATGGTAAAGTAGTTAAGATTTTACTAAAGCACCTGTAAGTTTGGTTTGGAAAAACAGATTAAAATTATAATAGAGTTCTTTTCTGTGAGTTAACAGAATTAGTTAATTAACACATGATTCTTTTACTTTTGTCAGGAGGAGGACTGATAGTCCCAGTTTAGATCTAATTTGAGAGATTTATCAGAGAAAGGGAAATACAAATAACTTTTTATTTATTTATTTTAGTTGGAGTCTCACTCTGTTGCCCAAGCTGGAGGGCAGTGGCACACTCACAGCCACCCCAGCATCGACCTGCTGGACTCCAGCGAGCCTTCTGCCTCAGCCTTTCAAGTAGCCAGAACTACAAGCGTGTGCTACCACACCCAACGAATTTTTAATAATTAATTTTTTTATTTTAAAGATGTGGGGTACAATTCAGAGGTAGGTATACAAATGTTCATTATAGTAGGTAGGTACCTTTGTTGATGAGGGGTGCCCCTCCCTCCCCGGCAGTTTCCCACTACTGCCAACCCCTTTCTTACAGTATTATAATTGTTCAAGGTCCACTTATGAGTGAGAACATAAGGTACGCTGTTTGTTGTTTCTAGTTTCTTTTTTTATTGTAGAGATGAAGTCTCGCCAAGTTGCCCGGACTGGTCTTGAACCTGCAAGTTCCAGCAATCCACCCACCTCAGCTTCCCAAAGTGCTGGGATTACAGGCTGAGCCACCGAGCCCAGCCGGAACATGAACTTTAATATCTTTTTGTCCCAGTCACTTCTTAAGCCATAGTGGAAACCTAAATGGGGTTCCCAAGAACATGTGGCAGAGAAGGGTGTGGCGGGAAGGTGGTTCTCGTGGTTGCTAGTAGGGTTGCCACCGGTAGTTATCAGGCAGTAAGGGAGGGAGATGAGAAGGTTGGAGGGGTTAGGGCTGGTAGCCATGCCATCAGTGCCAGCCCCTCCTCTGAAGGTAAATGTGGGTAGAGACAGAAGAGAACAAGAAGAAGGAAGAGCAGAAGGGGAAACTGATGGAGTGTGGAGTGGCAAAGCAGATTACCAGAAACAGAAGTTAAACCAGCTAGGTCAGCATTTGAGTTGTTAGAAGGAAAGGCGGAAGGAGATAAAGCAATTAAAGGAGGAGTAGCAGTGTGCCACAGGAAGAACAAGGGGTCTGGGCAGCATGCTATTTTGAAAACCTTGGATCTTTGCCCTTGAGGCAGCTGTAGAGGTCAAGATGAAAGAGTGTATCAAAGCAAGAGACCTGCCTTGGGCCCATCTCCTGGTCACCTAACCGGTATTGAGGAAATGTATAGGGCAGATGCTCCTCTCTAGTGAAAGGATGTTGAGATGTTCTATAATGCAGTTCATGGGAGGAGGACACTTAGCCACCCCATTTTGAGGGTTTCCCATGAAAAGTCCTAAAGGGAGAAAGGAATTGGCCTTTAGAATGGTCTCTGAGAAGTGCTAAAGAGAAAATATCCATCCGTGTCCTCAGCCAGTGTCCCAGATAGGAGGTCAGTGGAATCAGCCTGGGGGTGTGAGTATCAGGTGAGCAGGGCATCCCCTCAGCTCCCCATCCCCAGAGGCAGCACTAAGGCTCCTCCAGTGTGCATTTGGAGACTCAGCGCCAAGATTCCGCAAAGGGTCCTAGACCCCAGCAAAGTTATCAAACAGGTGGCAGTATCCTCTCAAGTCACGCTCAAAGACCTCCTAGCAAGGAATAGGGTAGCACATGAACAGAGGAATTGGTCTAGAGCACATTTCCGAGGAGGCCAGCAAAAGAGACATAGGCAGTAGCTAGGGTGCTTTAACACAGGTGAGACAGTAGCCTCCTCAGTCATGCTTTTTGACCTTCTAGCAAGGAATAGGGTAGCGCATGGACCCATCGGTGTTGTAGTTGCATACCAGACAAAGCTGAGGCGACAGGGAGAGGTTTGTTTGAGGTAGCTCGTTGTAGGTGATAAGAGTAAGAGCAAGTCGAGAAAAGGATTCAAGCATCTGGTCTCTCTCCACAGAGAGAGACTTGGGCTGAGAAAAGAAAAAGTGAGAGAGAAAGCAAGAGTGTGGCATATCTCAGTGGGACCTTCAAAAATGTTAGGTTAAAATATGTCCCAGTAGGGCCTCCAAAATGTTAAATCAGACCCGCCGGGGTGGGGTTGTGCAATCTGGAGCCACATGAAAGATGCAAAGAATTGCACAGAGGTTCGATTGAAAAATATAGTTTATTTAGAAAGTAAATGAGAGAGAGAGAAGAAAGAGGAGATAGAGCGAAAGAGAAAGATTCACCTCCGCAAGGTAGGGGAGGGGGCCAAAGATAAGAAACATGGCAGCAGTAGCTCAGAGAGCCACATGGACACGCCAGAGTTTAACCAAGCAACAACCTGCTGATGTTGTTAAGGTGATTTATCAGTTGACCTTGAATTAGTAAAATTGGAGATTATGGAATGAGTTTGATATAGTCAGATGAGCTCTTTAAAAGCAAGACATTTTCACTAGCTGGTAGCAGAAGGGGGAGTCAAAGCCATGGTTCCTATCTTTGAAAATGATGTAAATGTAAAAAGGAACTCAGAATAGCTTCTAGAAGCTAAAAGTAACCCTGGCCAACAGCCCATAAGAAATCAGGGACGTCAGTCCTACAACTGCAAGGAGCTCAGTTCTACCAACAACTAGAATGAGCTCAGAAGCAAGTTATTTTCCTGAGCCTCCAGCTAAGAGCCTAGCCTGGTCAATGCCTTGATTGGGCCTGTGAGAACCTGGGCAGAGAACTCAGTTGAGTCTCCCAGACTGCCAATCTACAGAACTGTGAGATAATAAATGAGTTTTAAGCTCCTAAGTTTATGTTAATTTGTCAAGGCAACAGCAGAAAACTTACACAGGCAAGTTTAAGATAAAGTGATTAAGTAGCCCACCCAGAGCTTGGCATGTAGTAGGAAAAAAGGAACTCATAAATGTTTATTCCATTCCTTCCTTTGAACCCCCGTTTCCCAAACTTTAACATGTTCGGGAATCACCTGGGGATCTTGTTATAATGTGGATTCTGCTTTAGTGGGTCAAGGTAGAGCCTGAGACTGTGCATTTCTAACAAACTCCCAGCAGTGCTGATGCAAATGCCACTCATCAGGTAGCACACTTGCAGGGCAGGGCTCTGGAGCTTCCTTCTGTCAGAAGATTGCAACCCCAACTATACACGGGACTGTCTTGGGGAACTCAAAATGCTCGGAAGCCTGGGTTCTACTTCCAATTTTATTGGCCTCAGGCGGAGCAGAGACATCAGTATACATTTTTATTTTAAGTTCCTACAGCGAGTCTCCCTTGCAGCCAAGGATGAGATGTATTGCTTGAGAACCCTCCTATTCAAAGTGTGGGCCCTGAACCAGTAACATCTGCTTTATCTGGGAGCTTGTTAGAAAAGTAGACCCCTACACCACATGTATTAAGTCAGAATCACTGGGAGTAGGGAACAAGAATCTGTGCTTTCACCAGTTCTCCAGATGATTTTAATGCTTGTTTTTAAGCAGGATAGGTATTGACAAGACAATACTCTCATTTTATAGTTGTAGAAGTGAAACTCAGAGAGATTAAATGATTATCTAAGACAGAGGCTGCACAGTATAGCCTGTGACCCAAATCTGGCCAGTTGCCTGTTTTGTAAATAAAGTTTTACTGGAACCAGTCATGCCCATTCATGTATGTATGCTCTGTGGCTACTGCAGTGGAAGAGTTGGGGAGTAACAACAAAGACCAAATGGCTTGCAAAAATGAAATATTTGCTATCTGGACCTTTACAGAAAAAGTGTGCTGACCCTTACTCTAAGAACACACTTCAAGTTAGCGAAAGAAAAGGTAGGCCAGGCTCAGTGGTTGAGCCTGTCATTCCAGCACTTTGAGAGGCCGAGACAAGTGGATTGCCTGAGCCCATGTGTTCGAGACCAGCCCAGGCAACTTGGCAAGGCCTTGTCTCTACAATAAATTAAAAAATTAGCTGGGCATGGTAGCATGCACCTGTAGTTCCATCTACTTGGAAGGCTCAGGCAAAAGGATCGCCAGAACCTAGCAGGTTGATGCTAGGGTGGCCGTGAGTGTGCCACTGCACTCCAGCATGGACGATGGAGTGAGATTTCAACTCAAAAAAAAAGGTAGGATACCAGTTTTTCTGATATAGTAACTGATGCAGACATGGAGGATGCAGAACATTCTGCTAAATCATCACTGGGATCTGATCCATTCTTGTGTTTGCAGAGTAAGCAGGGCTGTGAGACCTGCTTCTGGCTGTTGGTCTGGAGATAGTAAGGGGTGGCAGGGAGAATGGGCATTGTCTTGTGAGGAAGGATCAGCCTCAGGAGAGGTCTTCACAGATATCCAGTATGCCCCTGGCTGCCAGAGGTCTTGGTTCCTTAAACCCTTTT
Source organism: Carlito syrichta (assembly GCF_000164805.1). NCBI lineage: Eukaryota > Metazoa > Chordata > Mammalia > Primates > Tarsiidae > Carlito > Carlito syrichta. The sequence continues at coordinate 820,621 of NW_007070544.1, forward strand.
TAGAGGCCTCCAGCTTTTTTTTTTTTTTTTTTTTTTTTTTTTTGAGTTGACTGTTGGCTGAGGTTAGGGTACTATATTCTTGTAAGGCTTTTAATGCAATTAACAAAACCCAACTTACTCTGTGATCCTAATAACTATCCTTGCACTCACATAGTTGTTCAAATCCATTAACAAATGACTGTCGAGAATCGCCTGTGGTCAAATGAATTAGCACAAATGAAGCAGCTCAAAAGAGCGCTCATTTAAATCTAACTCTTTAGGTCAGATATCTTGGGGGAGCCTTATCTGGAGTCTCTGCTTAGGGTCTCACAGGCCCAGGTCAAGGTGTTGGCAGAGCTGGGCTCTTTACCGGGACGCTCTGGGGAGAATGTACTTTCAAGTTCATTGAGCTTACTGCAGCAAAGTGAAGGCACTCCTCTGAAAACTGAGAGTTGAATACACAAACGGTGGCCAGAGCATATATGACAATAGGACTTTGATCGAAAGCCTCTGTAGCAATCAGCCCAGAATGGCTAGAACTTGAGTAATAGCTGACAGCTTCCATAATTTTTGGCCCCGCTTTCAAATAAGGACCAACCAGAGAAAGCCAAATGTGCTCCCCAACCAATGGCCTAGGCTGATCTTCTCCTAGTTACCTGCCTCAGACCTCCTCAGGCCAACAACAGCCTCCCATTAGGGCACACCTGAAGTCTCCCTTTTGTCCACTCCTCCACTGGTCTTTGTGTCTCTGCCAAAATGCAAGTGATGGTGACTGACTCCCTTGCTGTAGCAAGCTCTGAATAAATAGCCCTTGCTTGTTCTCAGTTCAGTAGTCTTCATTTATTTCCACAGAACCATGGGATATTTCGGTGATAGGGAATTGAAAGGGAATTTTTTTTGTAGGGGTTGGACTTGTGCTGGGTGATTCTAAGGAGTGTCAAAGGAAACAAGGCAGTTCTAGACAGAATACTGTTAGGATGTGTGAACAATTCAGTGATTTGGTCTCTTGGTAATTTTTAACTAGGCACTTGGGGGATTGAAGCAGGAAAAGTGCTGCAATCAGGAAGAAGTAATAGTCCTTCATATTGGTTAGAAGAGTAGAATGTTTAGTTATTTGGGGGAAGTTGCAGAATGTCCTTGTCTTTATCTTGATTTCCAGTCACAGAGTGGGTATTTTACAATCCTTTAAAAAAGTCAAAATCATTTTTAGCTCACAGATAATACAAAAATAGGCCTCTGGCTATACGATTAGGGACCCAAAAAACCCAGAACTTATTTACAAAAGATTGTGTATTTATTCTTACATGTTTAAACTTCAGTCACCTTCAAAATACTATCTGTTTGATGCAAAACACCTACTGAGGCACTTTTTCTACCACTCAAAATAGTTTTTGAGTTCATCAGTTTGATGTCTTGCAGTGCTTCTGCCATTTTTTGTTTCACCTCTTCCACATTGGCAAAACATTTCCCTTTGAGGACTTTTTGCATCTGGAGAAACAAACAAAAAAAGTCACTCAGGGTGCAATCTGGTAAACAGGGAAGGTGGAGCATGGAGGTCATTCCATTCTTGGTCAGAAACTTCTGAATGCTCAGCATGGTATGGGCAGCCACATTGTCATGGTGGAAGAACCAGTCACGTGTTCCCCATAACTTGGGACGTTTATCCACATATTGTGATATAACATTCTCAAAATTTCCAGATCAAAACTTTGGTTGACCATTTGAGCTGGAGGGTCAAATCCCCACTGTACTACAAGGAGCCCACCCTCCAAAAGATCATTCCAGGTTTTCGGGGGTCCCTCCTCATAGTTTCTGGCCTCTGACCTAAGTCAATGCATCACCTTCCACCTGTGCCACACCTCACTCTACCACAGGTGAGAACCTTAGTAACGTGAAGCTATTGTATACCAGAGATTATCATCACTCTTGTCATCACTAGCAATGGGATCCTTATTCCTGTTTGACTTTTGAGTAATCTAGTTCTTCCCATATTAACTATCTTTTCCTCAGTTTCCTCCAAAGCTGACTTGCAAGTACTTTACTAAGGAGGGTGATCCCAGGAGAAAGAGTAAGAGAAAGCAAAGTAGAGAAGGAGAGAGTCAACCCAAAGATTTGTTTAGAGAATTAACCACCACTGCAAGCAACCAGTTGCTCAGTTCTGCAGGGAAAAGAGTAGGAAGGATTTATCCATTGGTTTCTGATCATAGGCTGTCCCACAAGGGGATAATTCTGGGACACTCATGGGCACGTAGCAGGTGTGCCCACATGCTATGCCAATGGATAAGTCCAAAGAGCAGAGCTATGTATCTGGGCTTGAAGTGACTTCTGTCCATTACACCTACTGGAGGGCAGTTGACACTCGAGCATGACAGTTTGCCTAGGCAGTGGCCAAAATGAGAGATGAGGCCTCGAGGATTTGAAGTGGTGCTTGAGAAAAGACCAGTATGTCTCCTACCTCCAGCATTCCCCAAGAGCCAACAACTACATGAAAGCATCCAAAGAAAACCCCCTCACTGTGGAACCCCCACAAAAGTACTTGGGAAGTGAGTTCAGAGAAAGTTAGACGAAGCATTCCAGAAATCCACTCCTAGTTCTAGCTACTCGGGAATCACATACCAGATGTGTCAGCATCCCTCCTGGTTACTCTTGACCATGGCCCCTGTAAAAGTCTTGTTCTAGCCTTGACTTCCATGGCTCTTTTCATCCTTGGTTTTCCTCTCACCTTTCTGGCTTCAGTTTTTCAGTCTGTTTCACATCTGAGAGGAGGAATCTGAATCTGAAATGTTTGAATCTGAAATGTCAATGTCTCTCGGTGGTCTTTCCTAGGTTCCCTTTTCTTCTCACTCCAAATGTTCTCTTGGGGGCAATCTCTTGGGGGTATGTCCATGCATTAACTTCCACCTGTGGACAGACAACCCTAAAATGCATGTCACCATTTGTCAGACAGACCATTGGGCATTTGATCATCACCCCTAGTTCCATATCAACAACCATGGTGGAGTCTTAACTGCTTGTATCTGCAAGAATAGGCCTGAACTAACATGGGGAAAATGGGAATAGCCAGTACATGGTTTTGCCTAATTAATATAGCATCAGAGGATAGAAGAACAGAAACATCTGGTATTAAAATGAGACACTTGACTCCTTCTGCAACGTGTGACCCAGCCATCACAATCACTGATGGGGGTCCATCAGCCAGCCTGTCCTCTGGTCTCTCCTCTGTGAAATATCCTCAAGAAGATAGCAAAAGAGGTCTTTCCTGGAGTGTGTGAGACTTCGCTTTATTCAGACACAAGCTAACAGAGCTGTGAGTCTCCTTTGATCATAGCACCCATTGAGAACTGGACAGGAAGGTACATATGAAGGAAAATGCATTTCTGCTTTAAATAGCAAGAAAATGATTTGAAGATAGGAAAGACAAAGTGTGTGAAAGTGTGGGTGTTATGTGTGAAAGACAGAGTCTAGGGAAGAGAGGGGGAGAGAGGGAGGAAGGGTGAAAGGGAGAGACAGGGAAGGGAGAAGGAAAGAGAGATTGGGAGGTAAAGAGGGGGCTTGAATTACTGTCTAAGTGAACACAGAAAATGCAGGCATGGAGAAAGAGGAAAAAGGAATGAGAAAGAGCCTCTGTAATTTTATTTTTGAAAATAAGATATACATCTCTTATGGGCTGAAATGTGTCCTCCAAACTTCATTTGATATCCTAACCCACAGTACATCAGAATGTAATTGTATTTGGACACAGGGCCTTTGAAGAGGTGACTAAGCTAAAATGAAGTCCTGTGGTTGTATCCCAAGGCAATATGACTGGTGCCCTTATAAGAAGAGTTGAGTCATAAGCTGGGTGTGGTAGCGCATGCCTGTAGTTCTAGCTATTTGGAAGGCTGAGGCAGAAGGATCACCTGAGCCCAGCAGGCTGGGGCTACGGTGGTCATGAGTGTGTCCCTGCACTCCAGTCTGACTGACAGAGTGAGACTCTAACTCAAAAAAAAATAGAGAAGAGGTGAGTCAGACTCATACACACACAGAGATGACTGTGAGAAGATACAGAGAAATGACAGCCATCTACAAGCCAAGGAGAGAGGCCTCAGAAGAAATTGACCCCTGATCTAGGACTTCTGGCTTCCAGAACTATGAGAAAATAAACCTTCATTGTTTAAGCCACTTGGTCTGTGGTGCATTGGTATGGTAGCCTTAATAATCAGAATCATCATCTTATCTTGGGGTTCCTCAGATTCCAAGATTAACTTATTCAAAAAGGACCTTTTTTTTCCTACAGAAAGGATTTATTTTCCTGCTGAAGGGTTGGTCTGGTGTGGCCATGTGCTCTTTGAGCCATGGCTGTCGCCATGCTTCCTGGCTTTGGTCCCCCTCCCCCACCTTGGGAAGGTGAATCTTCTTTCTTCCTTCTCTTTCTCTCTTTAATTTACTTTTAAATAAACTTTTCCTTCTTAAAAAAAAAAAAGAGTTGACTAAATGGATTCCCCAGAAAATCTAATATTCAAAGGTTTCAGTTAAAACGTCCCTGGCTAGTTCATGACTCACAACTTCAGGTTCACTTTGAGAAGCCCCTGTCTTCTACTTGGCCCTGGGAGCGAGACACTCTCTTCTAGCTGAGCAGAGGGCTGCTGGCCTCCTTCGACCTCCTTGGGTACAGCTGAACCTCATTACATCTGTTTATCATAAATAGCACTTATTGCCTTGGGTACTTTCGTCATTTAAAAACCGAACTCTTTTCAAAGGAATATATTGGAAAGGCAATGTGGAAAATATAACAACCAATTACTGCAACAAACTCCTTTCTCTTTTCCCCTTTTGACTCATCTCATTAAATCAGGCAGTTTATACACAAAGTCTTCCAATTTAAAAAAAATTAATTATAAGCGCCTAAAGGTATTGAAGCCCTGAACATTTACGAGATGACACCACCAGACAAAAACATAAGGACGGCTGATTTCCCAACCAGGCAATCTAATTTCCCAATTATCTTTCTTAGGCAAACTGTGGATCTAAATATAACATATTGTAACCTTTGCCATTTTTCTATAGGGCTGATGCATCAATGCCTTCATCTCTTATTTTCTCTCTTCTGCCCAGGAAAACAACAAGGGCTGAGGGTGATCTGGATGCTTGTCAAATAAGACATTGCTAAATTAAAAGGGAAACTCACATGACATTACCCAGCCAGGATCAATGAAGAGAAATGGGAGGGCTTGAGCTCCCTGTGTTCTGGACCCTGGGAATGAATTAATTAATGGTTCTGAATTTAGACCCCTCTGGCAGCATCTCTGAGTGGACTAACTAGGGCTGACTCACAGGAAGTCCCAGCTTATTATTTCAGGGTGATACTAATTGACAGGCAATAGGGTCTCCACTAAGCATAATGTTTATGGCAGCTGATGCGATCCATGGAGCAGGCTGGAAGGACCCCACACTGCCAGGAGTGAAGATGGGATCCCGCAACAACCGAGTGTAGATGACCTCTAGGGCCAACCTCACTTCTCAAATCCGGCCCTGACCTCCACTGCTTCCTGGAAATCTCCAACTACAAGTCCTAAAGGTCTCTCTCTCTCTCAACAGAATCCAGTGCCATCTAGCCTGGCCCCTCAGTTTGTCTATATTCAATAGTTTTTGACCTTCTATAGTTAGGGAAACCATTTAGGGTCTGCCAACTCCTCCACCTGGCACACCAGCTCCTCCACTCCACACCACCCCCCCTTCCTGTCCCCACCTCTGTGTTCCATCTTCTCACCTGTCCTGATGCCTTGAAGTTGCATTTTGGCTTTGAACCTCTTTTTGCCAACATTGTTTGGATCTACATTTTCATCTAATGCCTCATGGTAGGAACCGAATTGTTCCTCTCTCACCCCCAAAATTCATATACTGATGTCTTGACCCCCCAGTACCTCAGAATGTGACTTAATTTGTAGATACAGTCTTTAAAGAGGCAATTAAGGTTAAACAGTCATTAGGATGGACTCCAATCCAACAAGACTTATGTCCTTCCAAGAAAATTAGGACACAGACACCTACAGAGGAAAGACGATGTGAAGACACAGAGAGAAGACAACCGTTTCCAAGCCAAGGAGACAAGGAGAGAGGCCTCAGGAGGAACCAAACGTGCAGACACTTGACCTCAAGACTTCTAGCCTCCAGAACGGTGAGAAAATCAATCTCTATACCTCAAGCAACCCAGTCCACTGTTAGGGCAGCCCTAGCAAATTGATAAACACCAACACCCTTCAAAGAAAACATTTCTGGTTTTTTCTCCTTTTTTTCCTACTCCAACACTGTTTGAGGAATACCACAAAGACTCCACAGTGTGTTCATCCCTAGGGACCAGGGTAAATATTTGAAATATTTTTTAAAATGTGTATAGCATAGGCACTGTACGACAAGAATAGACTCCAGTTATAGTGATGGAGTTGCCATTACCTATTGACCAATAAATGGCAAGTAAATCAAGGGATTCAGAGAATAACATGATAGGGTGGGGGCTACAATAACAAGGGACTTGTGACTGAAGACATTTGCCACAGAATTTTGTTCATTTCTTTGTAGAGTTGTCCAACAAAACCAGCTAGCATCAGCCTACTTTGATCTACACAACAGAGCAGCCGTGGCCACTCCCAGACCTACCTTCCTCTGATGGGGAAGAGGCATCATTATTTACTCGCTTTAGCAAGTGCTAGAAACCTCCCCATCACCTTTGATCCTTCTCTCTCCCTTGTATTATGAGTAATCACTTCTCATTGATCCTATTTCAAAGTTTCCCCATTACTCCTATTTAACTTCAGTTCATTATACAAGGTCTGACAATTAGATTCGCAAACCATCCTAGAAAAAGTGTTACACACTTCACTGGTGAATACCACTTTGATCACCTTTGAAGTACTCCCCGTGGGAAGCTATGTCCCGATGCCAGTACCTAGTCCACCCATCAAAGCAATTTTGGAACTCTTTTTCTGGAATGGCCACCTTTATTTGTTGAGGTCTGACAATTAGGTTAGCAAACTTGACACCACGTGCTTATGTTGGAAGCACTATACAAATAACTGTGTTGGAACACCCTCCCTGCTCACCTGCTCTGGCCCCCAATGACATTTTTCTTTGCCTGTAGATAAAGGAAATATTGAAAGGAAAACATTTGATGACATTCAGGACATCAAGGGTGGTATGACAACAGCTCTGATGGCCATTCCAGAAAGAGTTTCAAAACTGTTCTGATGTGTGGACTAGGCATTGGCATCAGTGCATAACTTCCCAAGGGGAGTACTTCAAAAGTGACCATAGTGATACTCAGCACTGAGGTACGTAGCATTTTTTCTAGGATGAGTTTGTGAGCTTAATCGTTGCACCTCGTATCTTACCAGCACCCTGCAATGGCTTACTCACTGGTTCTCTCTTCCATCCTATCCAATCTCAGCACTCATGCTAACCCATTGTGCTAAAGGAAAGTTCTGATGGCATTACCTCTCTCTTCAAAAACATAATAAGCAGTTTTCTGTTGCACATACACACAAAAAATGAAACGCTGCTAACCTCTTTTTCAGGATCACCCACTGACTGAACCCAGCCTATTTCTCATTCAATATCTTCATGCTACTCATATTTATTCATCTTCACTTAGTGACGTGTACTAGGATAGGCTTTGGAAATCCAGTCATGAATGAGCCATGCCCTCTGCCCTTGAGTTCTCTGCATGCTAATGGAGTTGAAAGGAAATTAGAATATAGCACGAGAAGTGCCATCATTTGGATAAGTGCAGAGTGTTCTGGAGACACACAGGAGAGGCATCTAACTGAACTCAGGAATAACACTTGAGCTTGTTCCAAAGGAATCAGAAAAATGGGGGCACTTGACCAGAGGGAAGGGGGACAGTTTAGGGCAGAGAGCACAGCTTGAACAAAGGCCAAGAGCACTATTAATTTTAGTAACTGCAAAGACTTTAATAAGGTTGTAGGGTAAATGCAAGGGGAAGAATGATAAGACCTAGAAGTGGAGAGGCAAGTCCACTCTTGAAGGGCCATGTGATTGTACTGAATATTGTAGGCAATGGTGATACAATGGTATTTGTGTATCTAAACACAGAAAAAATACAGTAAAAAAAAGTATTATAATCTCATGGGACCACCATTGTATATGCAGTCCATTATTGACCAAAATATCATTAATATAGTGCATAACTATATTTGTACTCCCTGGCATACCTTGCTGAGAAACGGATCCCAGATCCTGTGGTTTGGTCAAAGCTTTATTATGGAGTCACCAGTTACCTTAATAGAGGTCTCCTTTTCCAGGCCTATGGTTCACCTCCTGACCCCAGATTACCTTGGTAGGACAGGCCCCCAAACCACTCCAATATCGCCTCTGTGAGAGTGTCTGAGGTCAGCAGGATGTCCCCATCTCCCTCCCTCCTTAGGGGAAAAGAAGAATCCTAGCTTTTCAATATCAAGCAATGGAGAAAACAGGTTCCTTTTAACTGCTTGGGAATGGTGGTTTCTTAATCCTCTGGAAGCCTTGAATCTTGCATAAGCCCTAAATCCACACACAGAAAACTTTCTAACCAAACAGCCAGAGGAAAATATTGCAACTATTATGGAAACCCCAGCAAAACTTTAGAGAGATGCTCAAAACTGTTGTGATTACAGAGTGTTGAACCTTCTAGCACTCAGAGTTGTTCTAACTGGAAATCTTCCTCTTCAGATCAGTGGTGCCATCTGAGTGGGCCCTTTCCCTGGGTCAAAGAGGTGGTCGGTCAGGAGGACTCTGCCATCCCCATGGCCCCTTGGCACTGTGGGAAGCAGTTTTTCCTTTGTATTTGACAACAGAGGGCACTGAAGGATTTAAGGGGAAGAAAGTGTTTTGTGATATCCTAGAAAAAAACAGTAGATAGTCAAAAGGAGGGTGCTCACCTGCATTCCTGTTTCAAGACTGTCCTTCATAATAGTTCCTCCTGGTGTTTTGTGTGTTGTTTCAGACTTCTGCAAGGGATAGGGCTCCTTGGGCAAATTGACATTCTCCTTCACTCCAAACCAATCCCAAACACACCCTGCTGGGGCAGCAGTTAGTTCCCCCATTGGATCATGGGCACCTGCCTTAGAGAGTGAAACGACCACGATTTCCACTTTCAAGAGCCACCTCACAGCCCTCACCCAGGAACCCCATGGCACAGTGACTAATTGCCAAGATTATGTACTACTGCTCTGCTCCACCTGCCATCTTCTGGACTATTTTGTATGTTTAGACTTTTCCCTTTTGAGTCCCCAGGACCTAGCACTGTCATAAATTTCTTACCATTCAAGAGGAGAGGAACATCAAAACTCCCTGCTTTTGGCCTGCAGGCTCTGGGCAACCAAGCCAAAGTCAGGTCTCCACTCTAATTTCACATTGAAAATTACCGAGGCAGTCTCAAAGCTTGAGAACTTAGTTGCAAGGGAGTAAAACAAAGATCAGCAGCTTTTTGTTGTTGTTTCACTAATTCTCTTCCACCCCCTGAGAAGCAGGGCTTTGAATGTTCCAAGACATCCGTGAGTGAGCTAGCTTCCTGCCATTTAGTTGTTACTGAATGGACAATACAAAATCTGCTTTGGAAATGGTATGTGTTTTGGGCTACAACTGGATCCTATATTGTCACAGACAGGAAGGTCAACCAATTCAGAAGCATAGTTTTGACCTCAAATAATTTTGAGAAAAAAACAATGCTTTTCTTGAGAGAAGAGCACAGAGAAAATTACAGAAGCTCTGTTTTTATTGTCTGATCTGAATCTTCCCTGGGAAAGATAATGCTGCTATTGTTCAATTACATTATTGCTTCCTTCTTAGATTTACAATCATAACTAAATACATGCCTGTTGGTAGTTGATTTGGTGGTTTTCCAGTGAAACTCACAAGCAGAGTTAGTGTCCTCGCAAAATACCTTTATGTATTTAGAGGTACATAAAGCCCTAGGGGTTATGATTATTCTCTCTGGTTCTCAGGAATCGAGTTTCTTTACCATGTACACAGTGTCTAAAGGCTTTGTCAGCATAACTGCATTTGGAATGCAGGTAGCAGAAATTATTTTGGTATATTCTGCACCTGTAGCTCATTTATTCCTGGGTAATGATATTTTTATTACTTTGTTTTTTCTCAATAGCTTTAGTTCCTTCCTTCCCCCAGCAGATAGACAGCTGCAGTTTTATTAGGCATGAACCTCAAACAATCTATTTGTATATATTTTCTAAAAGATGCTCCCTCCAGGCATCATATTTCAGAGACAACTAAAATAATTACATGCGAAATGCCAGCAGAAGAATACAGGACTTCAAGTCAAGGTACTACAGAGCAAAGCAGCTGAAAGAGCAATTGCAAAATTTAACACTATGGAAACTATCTGCCAGGCGACAATTCTGTAAAAAAAGTAGCCACACACATAGATGTATACATCATGTTGAGACATAGGACAAAATTAAATTAAGCAAAAAGAAAAGCCAAGGCATATTTAGGATATATGCAGGACTTTTACAGGGGTTTTTTTTGTTGATAGTGGTAGCAGTTTACTTATTGATTTACTTATAAATTAGAAAATCACCTGGGAAAGAGCCACAGATGCAAACAGAGGTAAAATTAAGATAAGAATTTTAAGAAGGTAAAAGGAACTTTAAACACAGAGTAAAACTTTAAAGGAATCAAATTGTTGACTATCTCTTTGGCCACATAAAACTATGAGATTTTAGAGAAGGCTTGCTGAACAGAATTAATTTTTTGGTTTGGTTTTACTTTGGTAAATGTCTGTGGCGGAGGGTGGAGTTTGTGATACATATATATATATATATATATATATACACACACACACCAAGTCCAAGATGGATGTCATAACAAATTTTACACTCCATGTTGATGTTTGCTCTAGCAAAGACAGCAGAAAAACTTAATTAAATTCAATATATGCCATTCAACGGGGATATGGCTCCTCAAATCTGTTAAGAAATAAATTTCTCTGCTCAACCTCACTAATCATCAGGGAGATGCAAATCAAAACCACACTGAGATACCACCTAACTCCAGTCAGAATGGCAATTATCAACAACTCAAAAAATAACAGCTGCTGGAGAGGGTGTGGTGAAAAGGGAACACTTCTGCACTGTTGGTGGGAGTGTAAACTAGTGCAACCTCTGTGGAAAGCAGTGTGGCAATTCCTAAAAGCTCTAAAAATTGACCTACCATATGACCCTGCAATCCCCCTACTGGGAATATACCCTGAAGAACACAAATCACTCTATAAAAAAGATACCTGCAAACCTATGTTTATCGCAGCGTTGTTCACAATAGCAAGAACCTGGAAACAACCATGCTGCCCATCAAAAGAGGACTGGATTAAAAAAATGTGGTACATATACACGATGGAATACTACGCAGCCATAAAAAAGAACAAAATCATGAATTTCGCTGCAACCTGGATGGAACTAGAGTCTATAATACTGAGTGACCTCTCACAAAAACAAAGATCCGAATATCACATGTTCTCACTCATATAATGGACCTTGAACATCCAATGCAATACTATAAGAAAATGACTGATGGTACTGGGAAACTATGGGGGGGAGGGGGAGAGGATTAACAGTAGCAAATATCTGTCAGGGGATGGGAAAACACTTCTTATCTACAGGGTGCCTGAATGAAACGTCATTGTACACCTAACCCTTAACTGTACCCCACAAAACCATAATAAAAAATACTGATTAATGAAAAAAAAAAAAAGAAAGAAAGAAATTTCTCCCTCTTTCCTAATTCTCCCATTTCCTCTGCAAGCTTCTTTTTTGGTCTTTCTGTTAATGTATGCCCTGATTCTGTTCAGGTGAGCTGATTTCTTGAGGTCACTGAAGAATCACCTTGATGAGAAAAGCTGCAAATCACTTTTTCTTATCATGTGTGGTTCAGCTTAATGTAAAGCAGGACTAAAAATCCATGACTCCACAGTGGAGCTTCCTCTCACTCCTTGACAAAGCAACAAACACCTACCTATCAACCTCTCTTCCTGAGGAATACCCCCCATAAAAGCCAATATTTCTCATTCTAAACTCTAGGTAAGCTTCCACCAGCCCCTTGACATAAAGGAGCCATGAAGATGTTGATCTTTAGTACTTTTGAAACATACATTTATATTTATTATTCTTAATAAAAAGCAACAATTTGTCAACTCTTTTGTTCTCTGATTTGATCCACTGGCCTATAACACGTTTTTGAATGATCATAGATGAACTGTGCCTCTGCAAGTCAAAGTCACACTGTGGTGAGCAAATGAGATGTATGACCACAGTTTTACATAGTATTCATATGCAAGAAGATGGATGCATCTCTTATGAACACATAATTTAATAGACTGTTCTAATAAAGCATTGGGGAATTTAAATGTACTACACAATAGCAATTGCAAATTCAATAAAAAGGAAAGTGAATACACTCTCTTGAACTAATAAGCAAAACAGAATTTTAAATTTTTAATGCCATTTTGTACAAAACAAGAGTCAGGTTTTTTCCTTCATCTCCCATAATAGGGTACGAAGAATGACAAATTATTTGATTATGCATAAAGCTTGGAAATAGAGCATTAATCTTAGACTCATGTAAAATAAACCATATAATGTAAAGAAGCATATTGTAGAGAAGAAACGGGGCTGTATATGGTTAAGAATTTGGAATATCTGGGTAATGTCATGCTGACGGGGTGCCAAATGTGATGAGTTAAGCAGTTATTTTTCTTTCTTTCTTTCTTTTTTTTTTTTTTTTTTGAGTCAGGGTCTCACTTGTCACCCAGACTGGAATGCAGTGGCATGCTCACGGCCACCCCAGCATCAACCTGCTGGGCTCTGGCAATCCTTCTGCCTCAGCCTTCCAAGTAGCCAGAACTACAGGTGTGAGCTACCACACCAGGATAATTTTTTTTATGTATATATATCATAGATACGCGGTCTCACAAGTTGCCCAGGCTGGTCTCGAACCCCTGGGCCAAGGCAATCCTATTACCTTGGTCTCCCAAAGTGCTGGGATTACAGACTTGAGCCACCGTGCCCGACCTAAACAGTTATTTTTCAAAAGTCATATTTTTTTACCCAGCCATATGGGGAATTACTTTTGGAGGGAGTGTTAATATATGCCCCAAACTTGCCTCCAGACATATCCAACTACCCAATCTTTGCTATTTATTGAGTTTTTTAGCCTTGATTGTTTTTGTTTTAATATATTTTCTGATTATCGTCCTATAAATGCTCAATTCTCATCATCATCATTATTACCAATCTATTGCTTTTGGACAAGCAAATTATGCTATATACTGGACCAACTGGATATACATATGGAAGAGAACATTAATTTTGGCCCCTACTTCATACCATAGCAAAAATCAATATTTTTAAGATGACAGCTCCAAATGTGAGTGGCAAAACTTAAAAGATCTAGATGATATCAAAAGATAATATATGCATGTCATTCAGAAGGAGTAGGCTCCAGCAAGAGGGTAAACCAGTACCAGTGAAGGAAACTGCTCATGAGAATGTGAACTTCAGCTGATACATGATATTGACAGCTTTCTTTTCCCCATTTCTAATTTCCTTATGGCATCCTCAAGTCTTCGCTGGGGAAGTGGGGTGATGGGAAAATTGCTGGTGAGGGAAGAGGATCAGAGAAGCAGTTTGACAGGAACTCAGCCAGTTGGACATTTGCAGCTAGCAGAATGCTAGTTTTGAGGACCCTGAGAAGAGAACAAAGAGACAGGGTGACTTCCTCATCACATGCAACAGAAGCTCACATTTGCCTGTCCACATAGTAAAAGGAATCAGTTGGGAGTCTACACAGGTAACAAATCTTACACATAGTAGGTACTCCAAAACAAGTAGCTACTATTATTATCATTTAGTTCATGTTTCAAAAGCATCATGAAAGCCTCTATAATACAGTTCAAAATGGAACTGCCTATAGGAACATGCATAATTTCTGTCAGAAAGACAAATCAAAGACATCTTACAGTATAGAAATTATGATATCATAGCTAAGAAAAGTCATGGTTTGAAAAATAAAACATTAGTGCAAAAGTAATGACTTCTAAGAAAGTTTAGAGGATTTTGTCAATAAGAAAAATGCAGGTGGAGACTGGGAAGAATTTCAGAAAGCAATTCACTTACTGTCAAGGCTGCAGAGAATTGTATGTTACTATAGAAATGCAGCTGTGTGACTTTTCTTTCATGTTAGTTATTCTTTGATAGGAAGGATGCAAGTGTCAAATGAAACACCTGATACCTTTTGCAATGTAAAACTGTCAGGAAGGAAAATTTAAGAGGCATGACCAAAGGGCATAAAATTCACATTTTTAAGAGACTTACTAAATTACAAAATTTCATCCAGGTAGACACAAATACTCTATACATGGTGCATTGTTTATTATTATGAGATGAAAGAGGTTCATTAAGCAAGACAAGGCCACGGGCATAGGTTGAGTAGGGATGCATATAATATACTGCATGGTGCTTAAGAGACAAGCTCTATATAGGATGCACAACATGAATGGAGTGTACATGAGGGATGATTCTGATAATTGTATTCAGTTGTTTTTAGATGAGCAATACAAGATGACAGAGGTAATGAGAGGTATCTTAGTACATTTTGTACTGCTATAAAATAATACCTGCAACTGGGTAACAAACATAAATATTTGGCTCATATTTCTGGAGGCTGGGAACTCCAAGATCAAAGGGTTGGCCTCTGGTGAGGGCCTTATTGCTGCATGATTCATGGCAGAAGGCAAGAGGGTAAAAAAGAGAGTGAACGGGCAACCAAACTTGTCCTTTGATGATGAGCTCACTCCTGCAATAATGGCATGAATTCATTCATGAAGGAAGAGCCATAGCTAATCACTTCTCATTAGGATCCACTTCCCAACATAAGTTTTCAGCATATGCTTTTGGGGGGACACATTTAAACTATAGCAGGAGGTTACTGGCCAAATTGATGGAAGGACAAAGTTAGTAAGTATAATAGGAAGCATTTACATGAAAGCTTAAAACATCTGAGATGGGACAAATGAGTAAGTCTAGGGAAACTGACTATAGGTACCATCCAAGTGAGAAACGTCAGCATTAAAGTTGAGCTCAGTTCCCATCTTACCTGATCTATGGTCTTAGCGGTGTGGATCTGCAAAAAGAAAACCAAAAACGCATCCATGTGCTTGAGTTAGAGTCTTTTCAAGAGTTCCCTGTGCTGTCCAGTGTCACTGGATGCCTCATGTTGGGGTTGAGTGGACTCCTCCATCAGTGTCACAGGTGACGAGTGTGCAGTGAGGCCTGCTCTGGTGCCAAGGTCAGTGACATGCAGAGCTGCACTATGTGCCCATGTATTCAGCGCAGGCTCCCACATGCAGGCTAGCACATATGGTATCTTCTTTCTGTACACGGAGGTGTTGTACTGCTTGCCTCCTGAGAGATCTCATGTCAATTCAACATTTCCTTTCTTAAACCACTGGAAACCCTGTTTTTCACAGTCATAATTTACCAGACCATAACCTTAAGGAAGGTTCACTACAGCTCATGGAATCAAATATCACTCTTTGTGTGAAAAATTACTTGGGATAAACCACTCTCTTGAAATTCTTCCTTAGCAGTGATTCATCCAAATACCTTTTAAAAGATTCATTGTAACTTTTTTTTATTAACCAGCCTACATCAGTTCTTTCCTAATTCATCATTACAATTGTAATTATTATTGCAATTGCTATTTTTATGGGTCCTGAGATAATTTTAGTTCCAATATTACTATAATAAATATTGTTGGTAACACCTATTATCATCATCAGGTATTGTGACCTTTATTACACACAACAAAAGAAAAAATAACATACAGATCTTCAAGCAAATTCACAATTTAGAAAGGCCGACTAAAAGCATTCTTTTTGTTTGCTAGAACAGTCTAGGTATGACAGAGAAAGACTTTTGATAAGTTATCACTCAGAGCAGTTTGGATTTGGATTATACCAAGTTGGCCTAAAGCCCTGAAGATACAGAAAACAGAAGAATCTGACTACAAGATATATATTAAGAGCATGTTTTTGTCTGAATGGCTCTAATGAGTTTGAGATAGAAACAAAGTTAGCACAAGCAGTAATTTGTTTGCTTGTTTGTCTGTTTTTTATGTAATTGAGAACTGATACATCTATAATTTTGTATTCTGGATTTGTTAAATAAGGTATTTCCTGTGTAACTACAAGGAAGAAAAAGGTTTTCTTTTAAAATTTCTTAATAGCAAAGTGACACTTTTTTTTACTTTTATACATTTCCTATTTGTAAAAAATGTTTAATGAGATAAAAATTACAGAACATAAAATTCACCAATTTAACCATTTTAAAGTGCACAATTAAGCAGCTTTTAATACATTTTGCAATCATCACCACTATCTAAATTTTGAAACATTTTCATCACCTGGGAAGGAAATCCCATATCCTTTAGGTGGGCACTGCCCATTTTTTTCCCTCCCCAGGCCCTGGAAACTGCCAATTTACTACCTGTCTATTCTAGGCATTTCACATAAATGAAATCATATAATATGTGGTCTTTTGTGATTGGCTTCTTTTGTTTAGCATAATATTTCTGAGATTCACTCATGTAGCATGTATTAAATAGTCAATTTGATTTTATTGCTAAGTATTTTATTATATGCATATACAACATTTTATTTTGGCATATATCAATTGATGGACATTTGAGTTACCTCCATTTTTGGCTATTATGAATAATGCTACTATAAGCATCTGTGTACAAGTTATAGTAAAGAATTAAAGTATTGGACAGTTACTTAGACTTTTCTGTTTCATTCAACAAGTATTTTCTGGAAATACTTATGTCTTCAGTAAGTGTAAGGACTTCAAAATGAATAAAGTATAGTCTCCATCCTTCATAGAGTAATAAGAAAGTAGGGAGTAATAAGAGTAATAAGAAGGGAGGGACAGGCACATAGACTTCATTGGTGCATAGAAAGTCTAAGAACATGTATTCTTATACTCAGTGCAAATTATGTGTAATGCAATGAGAATACAGTGAAGAGAAGCTAGCTTCCACAGTATCAGCTTTATATTGTTTTAATCAAATGGACATAATCCATAATGTAAAAACAGCATACTCTAAACTACAGAATTTAAAACTACTCCATAATTAGCTGGGCTTGGAGGTGTGCACCTGTGGTCATAGCCAATGGAAGGGCAAAAGCAGGAGGATGGTTTGAGCCCAGGAATTCGAGGCTGTGGTGAGCTCTGATTGTGTCACTGCACTCCAGCCTAAGCAACAGAGCAAGACCTCATCTTTAAAAAAATCACTCTATGGTTAAAAAATGATTCTGTTGGAGATGGCAGACTAAGTATAGACATGCATGTCCACTTCTTCCCAAGATTCTGTTAACATGCTAATAAATCAATTTTTAATTAAGTATATATCCATGGATTAGTTAGAAATGGGAGTGGGAGGTAGCATAGAACAAGAGATTGAACAAATTTCTAGAAGACAGAAATATATGCAGAGAAGGTTGCAATCAAGAGCAGCTCCATCATCAGAATGGCAGATGCAGCAGAGGGCAGAAATGGGCAGGGATATTAATCAACAGTCTGTATCTGTAATGGTTGAAAACTCCAGCTCCATGTACAGAATGTCTTGCAGGCCAGATTTGCCCATGAAGAAAGCAGTAAGTGTTCTTCTCAAAAAGAAATAGACAAGCTATCAAGGGATACTTAAAATTGTTATTATGGGTTTTGTCATCTTGGAGCAATGTCCCCACATTCCAGCATTAGAATCACCCTCAGTTTAATCATTAGGTCTCCAGCCTAAAAAGAAAAAACCCTGCCACTTAACTAATCCACCAAAGAAGCAGAGCATTAGTCAGTGTTTCCATAGCCACAATCTGAACATGACTGGGAAAGCAAGAATCACTAGAAAGCTGAAGGAAGCCTAAAGCATGACAGAAAATGGCCATGACCAATCATGCAGAAAAGCGAATTCCAGAGGAAAAGGAGAGAAACTGGCAAAAATGCCTAATTAATATGAGAATTGATAATAATATGAAATATATTACATCTAGAAAAGCAGGAGGAGAAGGAAGAGGAGAAGCAAAAGAGAAAAAGAAGGATAAGGAAAGAAGAATATGAGGGGGGATTTTACTTAAACAAAATTGTGTATTTATTCTTACTGAAGTTTAGACTTGTCACCTTCAAAGTACTCTCCATTTAATGCAATACACCTATTGAGATGCTTTTTCCACTACTCAAAACAGTCTTTGAACTTGTCAGTTTTGATGCCTTTTAGTGCTTCTGCTGTTTTTTGTTTCACCTCTTCCACCTTGGCAAAACGTTTCCCTTTGAGGACTTTTTTCATTTGGAA
The DNA here is from genome assembly GCF_000164805.1 of Carlito syrichta. Taxonomy (NCBI): domain Eukaryota; kingdom Metazoa; phylum Chordata; class Mammalia; order Primates; family Tarsiidae; genus Carlito; species Carlito syrichta. Next base: position 838,990 of record NW_007070544.1, read on the forward strand.
AAACAAAAAACAAAGTTGCTCAGGTGAGATCGGGTGAATCGGGAGCATGGGTCCAGGGATCATGCCATTTTTGATAAAAAAATGCTGACCACGCAGTGTGATGTGGGCAGGTGCACTCATAAATCACCCATCATGAAATAGGCCTATGTGTTGAAATAATCTAAAACAATTTCACTGAAGTCAAACACAGACTCACAACAATACTAGCTGGTACTCAGATGCTGATAGGTTTCTAGAACACTCACCTAGTGGGGAAAGCCTGCACTACAAGGGTCCCACCCACCAAAAAGTAATTCTGTTTTTTAGGGGGTGGTCTTCCCTCGTGTATTATGAAAAAAGAGCAATTACTTCAATTAATGCCACTCTTTAGCTTGCCTCCTATCTAGACCATACCTACTTCCGTTTTGTTTGCTTGAGTAGGGAGTAAGAAAGAAGAATCAACGTGAACATCCTTTCTTAAGTTATATGGGGATCATGACAGCAGAAAAGAAGAGGAACTGTAATCAAAAGAAGCTGCTTGATTCTAAATTCTCAATAAATAATGTTTTTATAATCATGATCATCTAAATTCTGCATATTTTTTCAACACATCTTTACTGAGTCCCTACTATGTGCCAGGCAGTCTGTAGGCACATGGACTATACCAATGAACAAGTTAAGAAACAAAGAGCCTTCCTTTTATAAAGGTTGACAATAAATCATAGACAACCACTGAATACGTTATGTACGGTTAGGCACACTTGGGAAATGATAGAACAGGCAAACAGAAATAGGGTGTGGTTTGTTATGCAAGTTGGATAGGGGTCAATACAATTAAGTGAGAAGACATCATTTGAAGAAGACTTGAACCTGGTGAGGAGTTAGCCATCTGAAGGCCAATGAACACCCTTTGATGCAAAGGCTATTTTCCCAGCAAAAAGGTCAGAGTGGCTGTCTCAGAACAAATGAGTGAGAGAGGGTGGGAAGGTTGGAGGGGAGTTGAATGGGGGGAGGTGGTGGGTTGTGTGGAGTTTTGTAGGTCTTTTAAAGGACTTTGGCTTTCACTTTGAGTGACTGAAGAACACTGGAGGGAATGGGACCAGATGAGCGAAGTGATTTTTAACAAGATCAATCAAGATGCTGCATGAAGAAAAGACTAGAAGGATCAAAAGTGGAAGCAGAGAGACTAGTTAGGAGGCTATTGCCGTTTATTGTTTTTAATCCTTCTATATCAAAGTACAGGAGGCTTATCATTGTTAAAACCAAGATTGTAAATGTTAGCAACCTGGTAATATTAAAGTAAATGCAGAGCTCAAGAGAGCTGGGAGCTGAGGGTGGGAAAGAGAAGAGCAGGATCTCATTATAAGCTCTTTTTATACTCTCCAGTTTCTTAACTGCATATATGGAGAACTGATTTTTTCAATGTAGGTTAAAAATGCCAACTTCAGTCTAGAAAGTAGTCAAGGTAAATGTCATATCGCTTACAATCAAATTGCTCCTTTTTAGCATTTGGAGCAGAACATATTCCCTTACAGTGGCTTTCTAAATTATTTTTAAATGGTTGGACTCAGTGGCTCAGCCTGTAATCCCAGCACTTTAGGAGGCCGAGGTGGGTGGATTGCCTGAGTCCACGGGTTTCAGACCAGCCCTGGCAACTTGGCGAGATTTCGTTTCTACAATAAATCAAAAATTAGCCGAGTTTGGTAGCACACGCCTGTAGTTCTGGCTACTTGGAAGGCTGATGCAGAAGGCTCGCCGAAGCCCAGCAGGTTGACACTGGGGTGGCTGTGAGTGTGCCACTGCACTCCACCTGGGCAATGGAGTGAAACTCCAACTCAAAAAAAAAATTTTTAACATTTATTTTATCATCTCTTTGTGGTAATATGAGCATTTTCTGCCATCTTAATTTACACATCTGCAATACTCAATATTAAACAGCTGACATTATGGTGCAACGCAAGAGGGTTGTAAGACTTAAATATGCAGCATGAGGTGGTAGAAAAAAATCCAGAGGATTCCAGGCTTTGCCACTTAAAGTGATGTGCTATGGAATATCCTAAAAATCCTTGAGTACCTTCCTAAATATCCCTGAGTAGTGGTAAAACAGGAACAAGACACATGTTGAAACTGAGAGTTGTTTTGAGTGTTTAATAAACTAATACATGTGGAAACTTTGTAAAGTAAAAGATGCTAAACATCGGTCTATGTTTATATAGTTGATGTCTCATATGCCAGTGATCATTAATGCATTACACAGTGCTCCATAAATTCTACAAATTTTATTCTGCCTTAATTCCTTGTAGTAATTGTTAGTGAAGGTGTACTACTAAGTAAAATAGCAATTATCCTGAACTTTGATTCAGGTGTGACAGGTGGCTAGTCCCATCTGTCACTTAGTGATACTTCAAATCCAATTTTATCGTCTTCCAGTTTTAGGTCAACATAATTTCTATAATGAATTATTCAGAGTCAAAGAAAACATTTTAAAAGACTTAACCCTTTTTCCATACAAAATCACTCTTATGAAAATGACTTGACTTTTATCATATAACTTGAGTGCTGGATATTATGACATGGTATTTTTGACATCTATCTGAAATTTAAAGGAAATCATTTCAATCACCATGAAATTTCTCTGTATACATCTCATATAAGAGGCTCCCTACAGTCAGAATATACATGTGAAAAGAATAATTTCTCCTTCCAACACCCTAACCATTCATGATAGGAGCTCACTGAATGTTTAGAAACCAAGCTTTTACTATCTTGTAATCATATCACCTTTGGCATGGCTCATGACAAAACTTTTAACTACACATTCTTACAAGAAAACAAGAAAGATGGCCTTATATGTTCCCTGAAACTTTATTATGGTGCTAACCTTTCAACAAGAAATGGCATTTTGGAAACGCCGCTTGCATTTTAGCTCTTGTTCCAGTTTCTAATGGCAAAGATGACCTATCAATAAAGAGTTCATCATTAACAGTACGCTAACCTCAGTACTTCAGGGTTATTATTACCCCATTTGTCACTCAGGTCAATGCTATTTTATTTGTCAATTAACTCCAAGAAATATTACTTTCTATCACTATCTAAGAATTGGGGTATCCTGGGATACCTTCAGTTATAAAGTCCTGTAGGGACTTCACTTCCAGCATCTCCCTCTACCTCTTTTTCTAAACTTTCTCTTGTCAGATTAATCATTGGGAATTGCTCTGATCATCAATTTCCGAGCCCAAATTCAATATCAGAAAATGAAGAATGGAGAATCTGTTTTTCTCTTCCACAAATATTGCTTCAAAAAATTTTCAGAGATTATAAAAAGAGAGCAAATCTTTTTGTCTATTCTAGTTTGAAAAACAATCCACAGGCAAGATAATCTACCCCGTCAGACCATGTAGATTGATGTTATTGGGGGTAATGAATAGGTAAGACAGCCTTTTGCTGACTATGCATATTTGCTAAATCACCACTGACCACTAAACTGGAGGATATTTGAAACTTCCAATGTGGTCAACATTTGGAACTGTCAAGAGTTCATTTCCAAGGGCCCCATTTTAATAAATACTCAAGCAAATGCATTCATTTTATTTTATTCATCAGATATCAATTTAAGACAAAATATTGATGTCAAACATGACCACAGGGTAAAAATAGCAGCAAACAAGAAAGCAAGTCATTGCCTTCAAGGAGCTCCCACTCCTATTTATTATCAATAAAAGAAACAAGATGACTTTAGAGTGCCAGTAAGTTCTCATGTCTCACTATGACCTACAATCACCATGTTGCCATTTTATATGTGGCCAGAGACGTCTTCTCTGATAATATGATATTTAGCAGAGACCCAAAGGAAGGAAGAGAGTTAGCAATATGGATAATTAATTCAGAGCAGACATCTTGTCTGTTTTCTTGTCTTTAAAATTAAAGTTTCTGTCACTTATGTTTCTTTTGTTTGGGTGTAGAAAATAGAGGTTAAGCAAAAATAATTAGCTTTCCTTCTATTGTTTCAATTTTTAACTTTCAGAAAGTAATTAGCTGACTTGTATCCTCTCATTTCTGTTGTCTAAGTCACCTCATCATGCATCTCATAGAAAAGGTCATCGACGATCCCAGGCCTTGAGAGGATATGCTGTGAGAATCAGCTTTGGAGATTGTGCACTATATTTCAACTAGAAGGTCCAATGAGTGAGAAATTATAAATCACAGTGAGACATGAGAACTTGGATGTAAGATGTGATAGAAAGGGGAGCATCAAGAATGACTCCAAGGCAGTGAGAATAACTGAATAGCCATTTTCTGAGACGCAAGACTCCAGGAGGATCAAGTTTAGGAGGAAGACTGGGAGTACAATTTGGGTTTGAAACCAATGGGTTCTGGAGTCAAGCAGATAGAAATCAAGCATCACCTTTCTTACTAAAGAAGCTGTTTGGAGAGCATGGCTTGTTTGTGAGAGCCAGTTCTCATTCTCATTCATTCTCATTCTCTCTCTCTCTCTCTCTCTCTCTCTCTCTCTCTCTCTCTCTCTCTCTCTCTCTCTCTCCCCCCCCACTGCCCTTCTCTCTGCCTCCTCTTCCACTCCAGACTTTAGAAAAGCACACAGAAGGAAAAGTCAAAATCTAAAGAAAGACACACTTACCCACTACTGCCACTTCCTACAGATCCAAGGCAAAGAGAGAAGAAAAGAGAGTGGATATCCAGGGTAGCAACATCTTAGAAACTTCTGGAATGCTAGCTGTGGGGAGAAGCCATAGCACTAGGACCAGAGGCCAGGAACATTATTGCAATAGACATCTCTATACATGACATATAAATAACAAGGAAATAAAATTTGCTTCCTAAGTTTGAAATAATCATCACACATCTAAGAGAAGCATATTCACAGATTTAGATTGTTTATCCAATCTAATTCTTTCTGTCTTTTAAAAATAGCAAGTAGAGTTTGTTTACATAGATCATGATTACTGAATTTTTAATTTCTGTAGTACTTTGTTCTTTCTATTTATTATGCTTTTATCTGCTCCTTTTATTTTGTCTTATTTATGTTGCGTTGGCCAAGTTTTATTTCTTTATTTAATCATTTAATCTCTAATAGTTAAAAAGTTTTATTCTGTTTTTTGTTTGTTTGTTTGTTTGTTTGAGTAGGAGTCTCATTCTGTCACCCAGGCTGGAGTGCAGTGGCAAGCTTACAGCCACTCTTGTGTCGACCTGCTGGGTTCCGGCGATCCTTCCACCTGAGACTTCCAAGTAGCCATAACTACAGGCACACGCTACCATGACCAGCTAATTTTTTAATTTATTGTAGAGGTGAAGTCTCACCAAGTTGCCCCGACTGTACTCGAACCTGTGGGCTCAGGCAATCCCCTCACCTTGGCCTCCCAAAGTGCTGGGATTACAGGCTTCAGCTACCATGCCAGGTCAAGTTTTATTCTTTAATGTTACTTTTAATGACATGGACAGCCAACGTAAAATCTAATCAATAACTCAATTTTATTCACAAGCAATGCAAGAAACTTTTAACTTTGGTAATCTCCCTCTGATCTTATAAATTATTATTTCCAGTAATTTAAGTCTACCTTGTTCTCATAATCCCAGATCTGTCATTCTTATTCTTGTTGTTTTTTACACTCATTACTTGACTAGATTTCCTGTACATTTGTCTTTTGTCCCATCGTTTTGCAGCTCACTTAACTTCTTTCTTCTTGAAATATTCTTCTAAAGATTTTTAAGTCTGCTGATAGAAAATTGTGACTGAAAATATCTTTATTTTTCCTTTGTTCTTGAATGATAGTGTAGCTATGCAGCATGACAGTTATTTTCTCTCAAATACCTTGAAAGTGCTAGTGCTTTTAGTTTTTATTTTTACTATTGAGATGTCAACTGTCAATCAAATTGACATTTAGATTCATCTGTTCTTCTCTCCAATTGCTTTTAAGATTTGGATGGTTTTATTTGTTCTAATCTTCGCTTTCACTCTGAGTTATCAGAGGATACTTTCATTTTTATTCACTGTGCCCAAGATTCTCTGGGTTTCTAAATGTACAGGTTTGTATCTCTAATCAATTTTGGAAAACTATTAACCTTGTTTTTTTCAAATACTTTCTCTTCTCCCATTCTTTCTATCTCTTCTTTCTCCTTTCTCCTCTTGCCATATGTTGGAACATTTTATTCCCTTCCTCCACATCTATTAACCTGTTTCTTACTTTTTATCACTTTATCACTCTTTCACGTTCTGCATGACTTCAGACCAAACTTCCATTTCACCAATTCTTTCTCTAACCAAATGTAAGTACTGATGAGCCCTAAAATGATGTTTCTGACTCACATATTCTCTGAATTTGAATCCCCTATAGCCAACAACCAAACTGATATCTCCACTTGGACATGTAACTATCATATCAAGATTCTGTGTCCAGAAATTAAGTCCTGATCTTCTTTTACACATACTACTTCTTCCCACAGCCTTACTTCTATTTCTAAATGGCAACTCCAACTTGCTTTTCTCTAATTCCTTTTTCCCCCACAGCTCATTAGCAACTCCAAGATAAATTCTTTCTACCTCATTAGCAAATTATTTTGCTTCTACCTTCAAAACATATCCAGAACCCAGTAACTTCTCACCATCTCTATCAATAAGAATGTGGACCAAGCATCCACAATTTCTCACTGGGTTATTATTGTGGTCACATAGCTGATCTTCCTGTTTCTACTCTTGCCACCTGCAGTCAATTCAGCACACAACATACAGAGTAATATCCCTTGTAAAATGTAATTAAGATCAAGTTACTCTTTTGTTCAAAAACCTTCCCATGGCTTCCCATTTCATTAAAGTGCAAGTCAGATTAATAAGCAAGAGTCAGCTCCTCAAGATCATCGATACGATTTTCTAGATGGTTAAGGCTGATTTTCTAGATGGTTAAGACCTTGAGCCATGATGAAATCATGGAAATTATTAAATATTGTGAGGACACGAGGCAATTCCCATATGGATTTAAGACATTTACATAATGATAACCCCCTAAATTCAAAGTTGTGAGTTTCTTGATATAGAAAAGTAAATCCCCCTATGGTGTAATGGTTAAATATAAACTTCTAATAAAGTACTTCTTGAAAGCAGATATTTTTCCATAATATCAACAAGTGTTCCTAAGCTTTGCACACTAAAACAGGATCCTTCAATGTGTCTAAGTTTTCTTTTTACTTAGGCCTCTGCTCTTCAAAACTGACAAACTCCTGACATAGGTAAATCCAAAAATGTCTGCAGACATTGCCAAACGCTACTGAGAAAAGTGAGGGTTGATCGTCCCCAGTTGAAAGTCACTGGCCTCAGTTGAGGGAAACTGCTAGGAGAGGGAGGGGCATACCTCATCAACAAGGGTACTTGCATAATCAACATTTGTATACCTAACCCTGAATTGTACCCCACAATTTATAACTAAAAAAAAGTCACTGACCTCAGTTTCAAATTCAAATTCCACCACTTACAAACTGAATGGTGTTATACAAGATGATCTCACTGTACCTCACTGGAATAATAATTATCTCTTTTTTATATGGCTATTGTGGGGACTTAATGATTAATAAAAGTAAAATGCTTAAAACAGTGCCTGGATCATCATAAGCACTCAATAAGTGTTTGAAGTTTTTTGGAAAGAGTACTTCAAAATATAACACAAGGCTGCCTGGGCTAAGCTAGATGAATTATCAAGTAAAAGAATCACATGATTTGAAGAAAATAATCATGATAGATAACACATTTTTTCTGAGTGCTTACTAGAGACCAAGTAAGGCCATCACCTGTGCTTTTTCATTTTGTCCTGAAAACAAGATAGAAAATAAATAATTTGAGTTCCATTTATACAGTAGGGAGAATTTGGGCTCTCTGGGATCAAGCAGCTTGTCCAAGTTCACCCAGTATGAGAGTGGCAGAGTCAAAATTTTAACCCAAGTCTGTCTGATGTCAAAGATTATGCTCTTTTACATTATTTTATATCATCTTAAAGCAAGATGGGAGCATATTTTGAGAAGTGGAAACTGAGGACTAGAGAAATTAGTGACCTGTTCAAGTTGCACAGCTAATAGAGGCCCAGAAGTTAACAATTTTTCAGTGATCTATCATCACCTTTGTCATGCTGTGGTGCTTTAAAATGTCCATATACCAGTAAACATGCTAAGGCAGTCACTTTTAATATACCACCTAAGTTCTCTCCTTTCTAGAATGTTATAGTTGTAAGACCATACAGTTTTGGTGTTCTGTTCATATACAGACAGTGCCCAAGGACAAAGAGACCTTGTGATTTCTCACAAGCCATTCGTATTGTAAGGACAAGGCTAACTGTACCTTTCTATGTGTGGTCTATTAGTGTCTTCAAAGATTTCCTGACTGGGCACAGTGGCTCACATCTGTAATCCCAGCACTCTGGGAGACAGAGGCAGGAGGATTGTATGAGCCCAGAAGTTTGAGATCAGCCTAAGCAATATAATAAGATCTTATTTCTACAAAAAATAAAAAACATTAACCAAGCATCGTGGTGCATGCCTGTAGATCCAGCTACTTGGGAGGCTGAGGGGGGAAAATCGCCTGAGCCCAGGAGGTTGAGGCTGTGATGAGCTGTAACTGTGCCACTGCACTCCAGCCTGAATGACAGAATGAGACCCTAACTCAAAAAGAAAGCAAAACAAAAACAAACGAACAAACAAGATTCCCTAAAGCAGGCACTTCTCTGGAACTTGCACAAAAACTAAACAAAAAAATTATCTTAATTCCCAATTTGCAATCCGTTTCTAGAGAACCTGTTAAATTTAGGGACCCAAAGCTCGAAAGAATTACAACCTACTGCAACAAGGATTTTAATTGCTACTCTCACAAAATAGCTATAACAAGCTGCTCAAGGCAAGACTCATTCTGCACATAATAGCTAACATTGCCTTTGTACTTTAAATGTGCCCACCTAGACTTGATCCTGGTGATATCTCTATGCACTGGAAATTTGTTGAGCAACAATAAAATTGCTGGCCAAATTTCTGAAGCACTGACTCATCAAAATTTCTGGAGCTCACCAATGTGCCCTGATACATCACTGAACTACCAAAAAGATATATTTTGCATAACTGAGCCTAAGGAGATCTATGTTATCATCAAAAATATACATTTGGATATCTCCTATGGGTCACATAAGAGACAGTAAAAAATTCAGCACGCTGGAACATGCCATTCCAAAGCCATTCTTTCTAATCTTACTAATAGAACCCCAGATTTGATCAGGTGGGTAATGGGCCCAGCTAAAAAATTGACATTGTTCTGCCTAGTGAGATATGAAATGAAGTTTTCTGGAAGGTTTTTGCTGATCTAATCTAGGCACCTCTCCTTCTTCTTTTCCCTCCTCTTTTTTTTTCCCCTCCTGGAATGCCAACACAGTGACTGGAGGAACCACAGTCACAATGTATCTGTGAAGATCAAACCATGGACTAAAAATGAGAGTGTGGGAAAGATAGAATGAGGCTAATATGAAGACAGCAAATCCAGCCTGCCTGTTTTCATAAGCCAGCAAGAAGAATGGTTTTTATACTTTAAATGACTGGGAAGGGGCATTTTTTAAAAAGAATAATATTTTATATAAAGATGACATCAAATTCACATTTCATTGTCCACAAATAAAGTTTTATTGGTACACAGATACACACATTTGTTTATATAGATATGACTGACAATAAACCTCCAATCCCCTGTGGTTGTTTTTGTGCTGCAAGGACAGAGTGAGTTGAATGTTGCAACAGAGACTATATGACCCACAAAGCCTTAAGTACTTACTCTGAAACCTTTTGCAAAATTTGCCACTTCTTGCCGAATAACATTCTTGATGACCCAACTCCAGACTTTTTGTTGTATGGGATAAATTAGCCCTTTGCTTATATATACTCTATTTTTCAGGTTTTATGTCACTTGCAGCCAAAGGTGTTCTAATCGGTGCATAGCCAGATGAGATTTGATGAACTGGAAGAAGCAAGGGGGGATAAGGAGGTCAAATGTCTAGAGGATGTTCTGCAGATGTCGGGGCTCTTAATTTATTTTCCTGTAATTTCCCAGGAATGTTAAAGCATCCGTTGGACTGGGCTGTGTCTGTAAAACTGGAGAGGTGGGAAGAGATGAAAATTTTAAAGGATAAATCTCTACAGGATTCAGTCACCAAATGGATGCACAGATCAGAGGAGACAGTGCAGCAAGATAATATATAATACCTCAGTGTATTAGTTATACGTTGCTGCAGAACAAACACTGCCAAGCAATGACATCTCGCATTTCCTGTAATTCAGGAAGCTGGGCATGGTTTAAGATTTGCATAAGCTTAAATCATCGTGACAGTGTAAGCTGTAAGCTTCTTAAGGATCAATAGGAAAAGGAGTAACTTCCATGCTCACTCACAAGGTTGTCAGGAATCTGTTTTTTGCAAGTTGTTGGGCTGAAAGCCTCTGTTCCTTCCTGGCTGTTGACTGGAGGCTGCCCTCAGTTCCTTGCCACACAGGCCTCTCCATAGGGCAGCTCAAGATGTGGCAGCTGTCTTCACCAGGGCAGGCAAGTGAGAGAACGAGAGAAAAGGTGTGAGCCAGACAGAAGTCAGTCTTGTATAACGTCATCAGAAGTGATGTCCTGGCACTTTAGCTGTATTATATTCACTAGAAGTGAGTCTCCATATTATATTCATTAGAAGTGAGTCACTAAGTCCATTCCACATTTGGGGAGGGGGCGGGTATTAAGCAAAGGTGTGGGTACCAGGAAGTGGGGTGGCTGGGAGCCCCTGTTAGAAGCTGCCTGCCACACTCAAGTGATTAAACATTCATAGTTTATCTTCGCTTGGGTCACTTTTGCTGTCAGTCTTGGGGAAATCAGCCCAACTTTCCAGTAGAACTAATGGTTGCAGTTTTCTGAATAAACATAGAAATTGACCTTCCCAGCTTTAAAGCTTGAAACTTAGGTTTGTCTCTTCTGAGATCCTTTCTCAGGAAACTGATCCTCAAGCTTATGGTATCAAGAACTGAAACTCATCAGATCACTGCATCCAGACAATGAGATGCCAGACCCCTCCCTAATTCCTGATTGCCAACTCCTCTTCCTTACCCCTCCCTAATTCCCGTTTCCTATATTTCTGCCTCACTGTATAAACCCCTGACTTTAGTAGAATGGAGACAGGTTTGAAAAGGAAGCTTTTGTTATCTCTGGCTGATATCACCCAAGTAAAAAAATTCTTCCCTGGCAGTACTTGTTGTTTCAGTGATTGGCTTTCCATGGGGCAAACAGAACCCCCACCAAACCCCTTGACATTTCAGTAACATGGGGACTTATAAAAACCAGAGGAAATTGACCCAGAGTCACAATGGAACCCACTAGAATGTCATTCCCTGTGTGGAGATCCATGCCTACAATGGAAGGGAGTGCCTGTGCTCACCTCCCTCCAACCCACATGTAACCCACCACCACCCTCTCCCCTGGCATATTTGAAGTCCCCTATCTCAGTCAAACAAACACCAAAAGAACAATTCTAACCCTGTCACACAGACTCCAGATACTTTTGGAAAAGTGTTTCCCTTGAGTAGTTTACCCTTTATCTTTTGTCTTAAAAGCATTTGCTGAGCTTCCTGTTAGGTGAGTTCAGAAATGCAGGCTAGTTTTCTACTGAAGACCGAACTGCCAATAAAGGCAAATAAAGGATCTTCTTGACCTGCAATCTTTCCCACTCTCTCACTCTCCTTCTTAGCCTTCCTCCTCCAAAAGGGGGCTCCCTCACTTCACATTCCCTTCTCCCAGTGGGAAGTACTTTCTGCAACAAAGAAGCCCTTGCCTGGGCTCAAGTGGCCACTTCTGACCAAACAGACTTCAAGTTGGTGCTATAGCTAAGCACCAGGGTCTGCGAATTAGATACTTGGGCATGTACAGTGTGCTTTGATCCTGGCAGACAACAGCCTTCATCTGAATGCTCCCACCCCCCCTCCTCTAAGCGCACACTTCAGCTTCACTTTGCTGAGACAAACCAAAGAGTTAATCAAACTCCTGAAATGAGTCCCAGGGAGTTGGAAACATGGCATCGTGCCCTGCCAGCCTATTTTGCAAATTTAAAAACACCAGCTTCCAAAGAGCTGGTTCTTGAGTGTCTTTAAACGCCTAGAATACTAAACGGGTTGAGGATTTTCTGCCATTAGGCTAGAGCAGCTAAAAGGGGAACATGAGAAGGAAAAGAAAAACATTTTCTTTTTGCCTTTTGGACACATCCATTTCTGATTTAAAAACAAAATAAATCAATAGGTATAGAAATACAAATATGCATAAGTCTATATATATCCAATAATTACACTCAATTGCTTTCAAAGCTTTTTTTTTTTAACTTAATTCATCTTTTTTTTCCTTTAAATGTAGCACAGTGGAAGACCTTTCCTGCTTGACCATCCAGAAGCCAGTCACAGGGGCTGCCACCAGTAGACTAGCTTGCATGAGGATGCTATGGTCTAGGAAAAAAACAGAAGTGGGGAAAAAGATTTTGAGGACTGATGGGATTAAGGCAATAATGTAGTGATAGATTTTACCCCAAAATTTCTGGGAGAAGTGCTCTGGGGGCAGAGAGTTTGCTCCCAGGTAAGGAGGACATTGAATTTTCTGGCACCTATCTATGATCAACAAAGCGGGGAGGAGGCTTTTTCATATGAGCGTGGAGGGGGCAAGCCAACAGTCCTTTGTAAGGAAGGAAGGGACCTGCTTAAAATAAAATAACCATACAAATAAGAAAACAAACAAGAGACTGAATATACAATGAACAATAACCAAACCATTTGTAAAAATAAGACTATGACCCACAATGTGCAGTAAACCAGCCCAAGAAACCAACCCCTTTATCTACAATAAACAGCTCAGGAAGTCAGCTTACTATATCATTTTTTTCCTTTTTTTTTTTTTTGTAGTCTCACTCTGTCGCCCAGGCTGGAGTGCAGCAGCACACTCACAGCCACCCCAGCATTGACCTGTTGGGCTCAGGCGATCTTTCCACCTCACACTTCCAAGTAGCCAGAACTACAGGCATGCACTATCACATCTGGCCAATTTTTTATTTATTGTAGAGATGAGCTCTCGCCAAGTTGCCTGGGCTGGTCTCAAACGCGTGGGCTCAGGTAATCCACTTGTCTCAGACTCTCAAAGTGCTGGGATTACAGGCTGAGTCACGGAGTCCAGCCAGCTTACTATCCTGTTATGGAGGCTAAATAGTCCCACAATATACCATCTGCAAGCTGGAGAACCAGGAAAGTTGGTCATGGTGATTGCATATTTCACTCTAAGGCTAAAGGCCAAAGACAGGGAGCCTCCTGCTCTCTCTCCCCAGTCACTGATGAAAGTCCTAAAGTCCAAAGGCCTGTGAAGTAGAAGCCCCCTGATATCCGAGGGTGGGAGAAGATAGATATCCCAGAAGGGAGAATGAATTCACCCTTCCTCAGCTTTTTTGTTCTATTTGGGGCCTCACAGGATTGGATGATACCCACCCACCTGCATGAGGGTGATCTTCTTTACTCAGTCTATTCACTCAAAAACTCTCTCAGAGACACCTAGAAATAATCTTTTACCAGCTATCTGGGCATTCCTTAGCCCAGTCAAGCTGACATATAAAATTAGCCCTCCCAGTATATGAAAACTTCCCTAATGTTTGTGCCTGCTTCCAACTTTGGACCAGTCAGAGAAAGTCAAATACGCCCCTAACCAATCACATAGGCTACCCTGCTCCTGGTTAGCCACCTCCAGCTTCCCCAAGCCAATAGCCTCCCATCAGGGCATGCTTGAAGCTGTCCCTTTCATCCACTATAAAGCTCTCCCACTCCCCTGAGTGCCTAAATACAAGTGACTGACTCCCTTGCTATAGCAAGCTCGAATAAATAGCCTATGCTTTTCTCCTGTGGGTGGTCTTCAGTTTTTTTCATAGAAGCAGCCTAAAAGGGCTAAAGCATATTTTGAGAGTCTAATTTTAAAAATCTCCAGCAAGAGAACCTCCAAGGTGAGACCTTAGGTGAAAAATATTACCTCTCACTGTCACTGTAACCTGCCATATCCTTGTCTGTATCCCCTAAGCCTGAAGCAACCTCAGAAGAAAACCAAAATCAACTCAGCTCCATGAGTTCAAATGCTGACTCCTTGCCTTGGTTTAGTTTCAGGCTTTTAGTGCATCTTGAGCAAGTCTCAAAACTCTTTAGCTCCTCTTGTAACAAATCTTTTTTGAGCTCTAAACATTAACTAATGTGGTACATGCACTTTGCTCACTTATCCTTGTTTTTGCGTGTTTCTTTAGTTTATTCTTATAGGCTTGTTTTCTCTCCTCAGTTAGAGACCTCATCAATCTTCATCTGCAAATACATCCCTACCTAATAACTTGAAGAGTGCTTTGCACACTGAGGCCTTCTGATCACTAATATTAATGGACTTTCAGAAATCCCTTGTCTTATAAGGATTTGAAATAAAAGACCCTTGCAAATACATAGGAGGGCTTTATTTGTTTTTAACAAAAGTGAATCTAAAATTGCTTGCCATAGTGAATCAAAATATTTTCAATAGACATTAAATTTAGACATATACTGGTTCCATGCTTTAGTTAAGAAAGAACGAAGGACATAGCAGATAAAATGCTAAATCTCAGTGGCTTCAGTGAATAGATGTTTATTCCATTCACATAAAGGTTATTGCCAGTCAGAAGGCTGATCTCCAGGCAGTGACTCAGGGACCCAGGCTGTTTCTATCTTATGACTCCATCATCTTCACTGCCAGGTTCCTCAGGTTAACATGCTTGTCTGCATCAAGCCAGGTGAGAAAGACTTGGAGGGTCACATGTGGGAGGTTTTCATGGGCCCCACCTAGAGGTATGAACTTGACTCTTAGCACACTCCATCACTCAGATCTCAGTGATGTTGCTATACCTAACCACAAGGGGGCTGGAAAATGTGGCCTAACTGAGAGACCAGAGGAAAGAGAAGTGGCTTTGGCTAAGAGCTAACCAGTTTCTGCCACACTTATCAAGGCAAAAAAGTCTTCTCTGCTGTGAAGACCTCCTTACAACATACTATTCCCTTACCCCAAATGCCTGGCTTAATTGCTGTCTAAGCTCTAAATTAGATTCTTCATACATCAAGAGGCACAGTACAGTTTCTGATAGCCCCAGCTTCTCAAACATGAAGGACAGCTAGCAAGGACAACAGCAACAACAGAAAGTCCTGCCTTTTTAAAAGAGTACCGTGCTTTAATTTTATTGCTTCTAGAAGCATTGCAGCTTTTCATGAGCCAGTGAACTAGCTAATTGGCTACAGCAATGACTGGGTCTTGGAAGGTGGCACTTAACCAAACAAATATTAAGAAACTGCAATTCTCTGGAGTATGAGCTTTCAAGGGTGAAGGGTATGTCATGGGTCAACATGATAACACATGTGACAGTTAAGGATTAGAGAAAAAAATGACATTTTAGAAAGGGAAAAGCTCTGTGAGAATACTTAGGTTTGTTTTGCATTCAGAGTCATTAAAACCATCAGCTCCTATATAGCTGATTTTTTGGCTACAATTAAAATATAAGGAGTTGGTTTCTTTGTTTGACATTCTGTGTCTGCCCTTCTGTCCCATTTATATATGTACAGCCCAAGCAAGTCTGACAAAAAAAAAAAAAAAAAAGAAATCCAGAGTTTGGTACTAATGCAGATCCTGATTTATTTGAACTTATTCACAGGATCTAGCAAAATGATCCATGCTTTCCTACAGAAGTAAAATGTCAAGATGCAAAGAATGCTGCATCCCATCAATGAACAGCCACAATCTGTCCCTCAGCCATCTCACACGGGAATCCTTCAAGGGCAGTCAAGATCAGAGCCCCTTCACCAGGTTGACATCTGCTAAGTTTCATGTCCATTTCTACAGGAGTAACAGTTGAGAGCCGTACTGAATGTGAATATTTTCTGCTGAAGTTCAACAAAATAGTAAGATCTACTTTCAGGTGACACAGAAAAATAAGTCATAGAATGAAAATAGTGTGGCAATTTTTTAAATGAGCAAAATATATGAACGTGGCTCAGATATACCCATCTGTTTTCAATTGCAGTTAACTGCAAATCAGCTCTCAATTTTCTGCTTGTAGTGTTTTCTAACACAGTTTTCTCTGCATCTGCCAATGGCCAAAACATACATCCTCCCTAGGAAACATGCTCTACCACTTTCCCCTCCTGGACCACAGAACATTCCAGTTGAATTGCAAAGTTATTAGGGCAGATATGTGCAATACTTATAATATCTAAAAGGCATGTATATGTTACTTTTTCTTACATTTACCTCTTATTATTTGCTGTCTTGTATTGCCAATGTCTCTTTTCCTCTTCATTAGCACTGATAAATTGTAGTTGATTACAGTTCAGTTTACTTTCTGGTGGGTTAAGTGCAGTAAAATGAGCAGAAAGGTAGCAAACAAGACCTCAAGGTGACAACAGCACCCTATAATAGCTTATTTTTACCTCCGATATTTTCACAGATGCTTTTGCCTGCAATTCTCCAATTTGGGGTAATGATGCTGAAAGCGTGTAATATGAGAATTTGGAATAAAAGCAACAGATGATGATGATGATGATGACAGAGGGTTATGTTTGGATAAAAATCCAGCTCTGCATGAAAGGCTGGTCAGGGCTAATAACCCAAGGGTTAACATGAGTCATGATTCAATGGTTCCATTAGTAAAAAGAACATGTTTGAAGTTCACCTTTTACAAAATAAAATGAGCACAGCTGATTGTGTATTTAGAAATAAGGGACCTGGCATCTTGGTTGAGGAAACCATTCTAACTACAGTTCTCTGGTGGCACAGGAGTCTTTTACTTGGAGTCATTTGCCTTTTTAGAATCTCCCTTTTTCACGTTAGAATATTAGACCCCATGGCTTATGCCTTTAGGGGCTAATGGGATGTCCAGATGTGACTTCACATGTATACCACCTTGAGTACCAGTGCTATAGAACGTGACAGGCTCATCTCTTCATTGGGAAAAAAAAGTTTACCACAAGCTTTTATTTCTTGGGAAGATTTATGTGGAGAAGTAACAGCCACAATGACATGCACACTTTGGGCTGAGGGGAGTGAGACCATTTAACAATTTAAATTTGGAAAGCCCTGAAGTCTACACCGGGGACCATGGAAAATTTGGCCTGGTGTCTCTCCCTTCTCCTGCAGAGACGAAACACAGATCACACTGATCCCAATCCTTAGGCCCTTGGCCCCCCCTAAGTCTCCAATCTTACATGTCCCACTCGACTTCAACCCCTCTGGTCATTTCCTTCCATTCCAGCGTGAACTGTGAAGAATTGCACCATACAACCACAATGGCTTACTAATGGAACTCCCTACACATTCACGCAAAACTTTTGTTCCTCTTTGTCTCACATGCATATTCTCTGGGAATGTTATTGTTAATTTCTCACTTTTTTCAAACCTCACTTCCACGTCCACCTCCCATGCTTTTATCTCCTAGATGGACTTACACACCTACAAGAGCCTTAGTAGCCTCTCTCCCATCCCTGCCATTTCTAAGGAAGGCCCATACTTTCCACTGTTGCCCTTGGTCCCATCCTCATACCTTCTCTGGAACTTGGTTTCATCATTCCTCCTCTCTTGAACCTTAAACTTCTCCCTCCTTGATACCTTTTTGCTCTTTATTCTCTACCTTACATCCAAAGGAACTAAGTGAAATGAAATAATATCTCTTTCCCTGACCCAGAGATGCTTAAGCTGCCTTTCTGTATTCCTCCTACTGAGTTAGATGCAAACCCTCATATCTCCTTCCCCATTCTACCAGCAAAACTTGTTATTTTCCTAGCTGCAGAAATTATCAAACATCAGTACTTAAAAAATTTCCTAAGTCAGATTCTCAGAATATTATATCACTTCATTACTTGCTGAGTTATGCTTGCTTTTTAAAATCTGTATAAAAGAGCAATATTCATACGGCAAAGTGAAAACATGTTAAGTGAAAAGCTTAATGAATGAGTACAAACTGGACACATCTATGAACAGCGCCCAGCCTAAGAAACAGAACATTACCAGAATTCTGATTCCCTGTTCATCATATACAGTGAAACTAAGTCATTTAGAATGGATAAGATTAGGCTGTGAATGAGAACAGAATAAAAAGATAAGCCTCAAAATATATGGTGAAGGGCTTCTTTACTTTGCTGAGAAGTTATTCAATCAATAAGTCAAGGGATCCATGAACGTATTGAGGTAGTGCTATTTAATTTACTGAAAAATTCGTGTCTGAGTAAAAAATCTTATTTTAGTACCAGAACTAAGGCAACCATATGTCCTGGCTTTTCCAGGACTCAACTGATTTAAAATATTTTGCCTTATCAAACCATGTGTCAGAACACAGCTCAACTCAGGGTCAGGAAAATTTTCTTCCCATAACTTCATTTCATCCCACACACCATATTGTTTTTCCAAATAAATGGTGTCATTGTTTCTGTTTGGTACCTATATAGAAAATAACTCTGATATGTAAGCTTGCAAATCATACTTATGAATATTCAAATACACAACTCCCATGAAAACCAGAGCCAAAAGCCTGTGCCGCAGGCAATGAAAATACTCTTCCCATAGCTACACTTACTTTATTAATAGATTATAGCCTAAAGGCCTAAGAAAAAAGGAATTTTGTTATTGTCTTGTTATCTTGCCTCTAAGTGAGTGCGGTTTTTTGGTTTGTTTTTGTTTTTGTTTTTGCATTTCATTTACGGAAGTATTACAGACTTGGCTATCATAGTAGTAGAAATATTAGCTACTTTCATCAATTAAGAGATATCTTGCAGTTGGGCACAGTGGCTCAAGTCTGCAATCCCATCACTTTGGGAGGCCGAGGTGAGGGGATTGCCTGAATCCTCAGATTCGAGAACAAGCTGGACAACTTGTTGAGGTCTCATCTCTACAATAAATTTTTTTTAAAAAATTAGTCAGGCATGGTAGCACGTGCCTGTATTTCCGGCTACTTGGAATGCTGAGGCGGAAGGATCACCTGAGCCCAGCAGGTCGACACTGGGGTGGCCATGAACATGCCACTGCACTCCAGCCTGGGCAACAGAGTGAGACTCCAACTCAACAACAACAACAAAAAGAGGTATCTCTTATATATTTAGGGTTTTCATATGACTCAATCTCTACAGGGAATCAAACGCCAGGAAATCCAATTCAATCAAAAGGAATTGAAGAGGAACTTCAGGTTTGCCTAAGATAAATTAGCAGTTCCAATTCACAACCCACAGCAACACCTCTTAAAGCCTCTGTCCTCCAGAGGCATCCTACAGTTGCCCCAGGGCCTCTCCCTTGCCAAACCCTGACACTCTCCTCCTCTACCCTACCTCCTCCCCTCCTCTTTTCCTCTCCTCTATCCTGTCTCTTTGTTATCAAGATTGTTGTCATTGACTTTATTTCTTCTTGTGTAGAATCATTTGGAAAGGAGTCCTTATAAATAAGTCCAGCCTTATGAGCAACAGGTTTTTCTTTAAAATTTTTAAAATAATTCTATATGAAAATGCATTACACATTTATGTATTAAAACTTGAGGATAAGTGGAGGAAAAAGAGCATAAAGGAAAGGCTGACAGATTTAGTAAATATGTAGTAGTGGCTTTGAGAGCATCCTTTCAGAATGAGGGGAGATGTTTTAAAAGATTGTATAATAAATGGGAACTAGGGAAGTAAGAAAAGTTAGTGGTGACCAAACTTCAGATGTAACCTTTAGGTGGTCCCAGATTTAAACATGAGAAGGAAGAGAAAAAGAAGTCAATTACTCACTTCGACAAAAGACCAGGAAATGTTTCTTTTTGTGGAATAAAAATACATAGAATTGTTGTAAAACAAGAGGAAGCAACAAGGTAGGAAAAAATATTTTAAAAATGAAGTAATCAATAAATAAATGAGTTGTTAAGCTCACCTTCATCCCTCTGTTATACCTATTAGCAAATCCTAACAATTCTAACTTTCTCATTTTTGACAATATTTCTACCTCCTTGTCAATCGATGTTGTTCAAAACTTTACAGTTTATTATTTCTCCTTTGC
Organism: Carlito syrichta; assembly: GCF_000164805.1. Taxonomy (NCBI): domain Eukaryota; kingdom Metazoa; phylum Chordata; class Mammalia; order Primates; family Tarsiidae; genus Carlito; species Carlito syrichta. The sequence goes on from NW_007070544.1 coordinate 859,061, forward strand.
ACCTCTAGCTATTCAATAAGTCCTGCCAATTCTTTCAAAGTGGTTCTCAAATGTTTTTTCTTTTCTTATTCCCAATTATTACTATCAATTTCAATTCCTTCATACTTTACTCCTGGTTATACCAATAGTTACTTTTTTGTCTTTATTTTATCTTTTTTTTTTTTTTTTTTGATTTGGAGTCTTACTCAATCGCCTGTTTGGAGTGCAGTGGCATACTCACGGCCACCCCAGCGTCGACCTGCTGGGCTCTGACAATCCTTCCACCTCAGCCTTCCAAGTAGCCAAAACTACAGGCACACGCTACCATGCCTGGCTGATTTTTTATTTATTGTAGAGAAGAGGTCTGGCCAAGTTACCTGGGCTAGTCTCGAACCCACAGGCTCAGGTAATCCACTAGCCTCGGCCTCCCAAAGTGCTGGGATTACAGGCTGAGCCACTGAGCCTGGCTCTACTTTTTTGTCTTTATTAATGCTTTTTGATAATTTTTAGTAACTTTTTACTACCGTTTTTACATAACAAGAATTGCACATATTTAAAATGTATAATTTGATGAGTTTTGACATATACACCCGGGAGATGACTCAATCAAGATATTGAATATTTCTATCAGCCCACTCTGGAAATTTTCCATGTGTCCTTTGTAATCAATACATCCATCTTTGCCCCCACAATCTCTAGGCAACCAATGATCCACTTTCTGCCAATGTACACAAGATTTCATTTTCTACAATTTTATATAAATGGGACCACATACCTTGTACTCAGCATAATGATTTTAAGATTTATCGATTTTATTATATGTAGTGGTTGTTAGATTCTTGTTATTGCTTAGTGATATTCCCTTGTATGGATATGCCACATTTTGTTTACCCGTATACCTGCCAATGAACATACAGGTTGTTTCCAGTTTGAAGCTATTACAAGTAAAACTGCTATGAACATTCATATAAAAGTCTTTGTGTGAGCATGACTTTCATTTCTCTTAGGTAAATACCAAAAGTGGAATGAGATTGAGTTATATATTTGTGTTTAACATTTTAGGAAGCTACCAAACCACTTCCAACTTGGTTGTCTCATTTTACATTCCCCCCAACAATGTAGGAACATGCTAGTTGTTCTACCTCCTTGCCAACACTGGATCTTTTTGATAATAGATATTTTATTGAGTATACAGGGGTATTTCATTGTGGCTTTAATTTGGATGTCACTAATGGTTAACAATGTTGAGCATTGTTTTATGTGTTTCTTAATCATTCCTACATCTTATTTTGTGAAGTATCCTTGCCAATCTTTTCACCATTTTGTTTGTTGTTGAGGTACTTTCTTATTTTTGAGCTTAACAGGTTTTTGTTTGTTTTGCATACTCTAGAAACAAGTATTTTATTAGATGTATATGTTGTAAATATGTTATCCCAGAATGTAGCTTGGCCACTGTCACTGGACTCAATAAATCTTTGCATTTTTGTCTTGAGTCATTCAAGTGTGAGAATACTTAGGATATTTGCACTGAAATAGTGCAAATAGAATGTGAAACATTTTACCAAACTTGAAGGGAGCCCCAACTGACATTTTCTGGAGTGTTCGTAGAAGCGCTATTGGAAAAAACATTTTTCACTAGGCTATGAAAATATCTCTTTTTATCAGATAGTAGATATAATATTTTGCTATTGAATGTGTGGGTAAGCAGGAAAGATCTAGCAGATGGTTTTGACTCTGCTGTTGTCAATGTGTGGGGAGCCCTTTGAGGAGGTAACTTTGGTGGGTGGAGGGTGAAGGTATGTTGATAGCTTTATGAGAGAGTTTTCTTTTTTTGTGTGAGGTACAATTCAGGGTTAGGTATACAAATGTTCATTATGCAGGTACCCTTGTTGATGAGGTGTAGCCCTCCCCCTGGCAGTTTCCCACTACTACCAATCCCTTTCTTATAGTACTATAATTGTTCAAGGTCTGCTGATGAGTGAGAACATATGGTACTCTGTTCTTTGTTTCTGTGATGGGTCACTGAGTATGACAGACTAGAGAGTTTTCAAAAGGCAAATAGACTAGAAGTTCGTTTGCTCCTAGAAAGAAACAAAATAACATCAGCCAAAAAAGCCACATTTAGGGAAGTGGGGCCAAGATACCCACCACCCTCTCTTCACACACACACACACACACACACACACACACACACACACACACACACACCACAAAGAGAAGGAATAAAAATACAAAGAGAAACAAACTGGCAATCTGCTTTCTATTTTTCTACTAGAATTATGCACTCCCTGCTGGTGGATTTTGGTATCCTAGATAGTAGAATACGCAAGATTCCTTTGAATTCTCAAATGGCTAGAGAAAATGTCTAAGATGAAAACCGCAGGGAAAATGAAAGACAAAACTAACAGTCAGTGAGAAAATGGCCTGGGAAAGCCTCTCATGTCTTAAGGCAAAGTGAGTGAAGCCAAAAACATTTTCTTAAATAGTGATTTAGACTGATGTAGCCATTTTCATTCTATTTGATCACTTGTTTATTTAATGCTCTGGAGTAAGCAAGGGGAACGTTGGCATGAAAAGATCATGGGGACCCCCAAAAATGTGAAGTTTATTTCTAAAAATTGCATATTTATTCTTATATGTTTAAATTCTAGTTGATAGAGTAGGCACGATAGACTAGGAAAACTTTAAAGTTGTAGAAAAGTTAAGCCCATTTATGCCTGCAGCAGCTGGTACAAAACTATACATGTAACAAGACTGCCTAGTTATAGAAAACTTCACACGTACCTAGACTGCTAGACTCTTATCAAATACACCTGTGCACAGTAGTCTGTCTATACAGAATGCTTGCCGTTGGGAGCCAACCCTCAAGACAGGAACTGGCTTAGAAACCACCTGGAGTATGCACATCAATGCCCAAGTTTGATTCAAAATAATCATGATCTACTTTTTTATTATACTATTAATATAAAATTACCCTAGGGAGCCTTTCGCTCCCATCATACACCTGACACCATAACAGTACTGGTATGGCCCTATAAGACCTAAAACCTCCCCGCCCAACATGAGAGAGGAATAACAGTATCAATTCCAAAAGGCCACCCATTTCTAAGAAAAGATCACCCAAAACACACCCCTCAGTACCCCTAAGAATCTAAGTTGTAGCTCAACAATAGCTAGGTGTAGAAGCAGCAGATTATTTTCTTTTCTTTTCTTTTCTTTTTTTGAGTTGGAGTCTCATTCCGTCACCCAGGCTAGAGTGCAGTGGCACACTCATGGCCACCCCGGCGTTGACCTGCTGGGCTCTGGCGATCCTTCCTCCTCAGCCTTCCAAGTAGCCGGAACTACAGGCGCGTGCTACCACAGCCAGCTAATTTTTTATTTTTTTTATTGTAGAGACAAGATCTTGCCAAGTTGCCCAGGCTGGTCTTGAACCTGCGGGCTCAAGCAATCCACTCGCCTCACCTCCCAAAGAGCTGGGATTATAGGCTGAGCCACTGAGCCCGGCCAAAGCAGCAGCTTCTACTAGCTATTTCTGCCAGCTCTCCCCTCTTGAGAATGTACCATTCTTTGATTAATAAAGCTACTCACATGTTGTGCTATGTTGTGTGTCTGTTTGCAAGTTATTTCCAAACTTAAACACAAGAACCTGGTCATCAACATCAACCCATCATCCCACACTGGGAACTGCACCCCTTCCCCCAGTAACAGATTTTGGGAGTTTATCTGGGATCATCAACAAGTGAGATCTCTTCTGCCCCTGGTAAGTTTGAGTACTCACCTGCAAAGCTTGAGCATCTTGCCTCATTTTTGTCACTGCCAAGCTATCAATTTCTCTTTCTGCCTGCTCACTGCCTATCAGCTGCTGTCTTGCACTTTATCTTCTCTATCAAAGAAAATGGTCTTGGGGAAGTGTGAGAATCTTTTGCACTACAAGTGATTTGCAAGGAAAAATTCCTCTGTCTTTGTGTTTGTTTCTGAGTCTCTCCACAAACTTCCTGAAGCACTTACAACTAAATGTCTCTCAGCTTCAGACTCACTGCTCCCTTCAGCTGAAACTTTGTTTGGGTTCACCTTGACAGGTGGTTTGTGAAAGTAGTGGGATTTCCAGTCGATACCAAGTAGAACTGGGATCTTGGAGCTCTCCTTGATAGGAGACTTATGAGAGCTTGCCCTTGTGCCATAAAGTGTCTAAAAGCCTCCAGAGGATGGGAGACTTTCCTCTGAGCATATCTAAACTGTCTCTGACCTTTTGTCAATTCTCCACCTTAACTTTCTCGCGGTCTTTCAGTGTCTCTATCCTCTGTGCCATTGCTGTTGCTGCCCATATGTCCAATCACCACTGCCTCGAGGGGCCTTACTGCTGTCTCTACCAAAGGAATGAACAGTGTGAGCCATTCCAAGTTCCCCTGCTTCTTGGTTCCTTCCTTTACTCTGACCCTCACCATCTTCTATCTGTTCTTAAACATCAACCTTGTATCCTGCCAAAAGACAGAAACATAAAATTCCCTTCCGGGATAGACTGCAATCTTCCTCCATCTCTCCTACCATCTCTACTGTAGTAGGTGATGCTGCTTGCGGACTTGGCCTGGTCAGCTCTGTCCCAGGCCAATCTCCCAACCCTGTCCTCCAGGCTAGGTCCCTTCCCTGTTTCATCTGGCTGGCTTTGTTCTTGTGATGCTTATGAGTTGGCTAAAACACCTGAGTAACAGAGCTTGTGACAGACAGAGTAAGCACTGGCAGGCAAGTTTCAACAAGACCTTGGTGCATGCTGGATTGCAACCTCGGGTCTGTGGGGAATGCATGGGCAGCATGCACCCACTTCCAGTGACCATGGGAGGTCACCTGGGGTCTTTCACGGACACAGGGAAGGGTTCAGACCTTGAGGCTGCACACTCCAAGACTGAATAGGGGCTGGGAACACTTGGCCCAGCAATCTAGGCACAAAGTCAGTGCTGGGAACAGCCCAGTCCACTCTTGCCCTTTAGGGCACTATGTGCCAGGGGACTATCATTCCCGGGGACCCTCCACTAGGTTATATAAAACACTGGGACACTCTGTCGCTAGACTCCCTTAAAAAAGAAAAAGATAATTTTCCTTTGCAATATGGCCTGGCCACAATATAAGCTAGAGAGTAGGGAAACCTAGAAAAACTAGAAAATCAATGAGCAGTCTCCTTAAACAGAAGGAATCATATAATAACCTATATAATTGAGGAAATGAGAAAATGTATGCTTAAACCTGTCAATTATAACAAAAATCAAGAAAATTATACAGGAGGACAATGAAAACCCAACTCAGCTCCAGGCCAGACTAGTGGAGGCCCTAAAAAAATATACAAAAGACCCTGACTTCCAGGGGGGCAGATAGTTGTAAGTACCCATTTCGTTAACCAATCTGTCCCAGATATCCTGAGAAAACTACTAAAATCAGACATGGGATCACAAACCCCCATCTTCAGTTACTAAGCACAGTCTTAATTTTTAATAACTGGACTGGGCCAGAGGGAGAAACAAATAGAGAGGGGGAAAAAAGTCAGATTTTTTGCTGCAATAATGTGAGGGCAGCCATCTAGAAAGAAACCTGCTGGCAACCGCATGTCAAAGGCAGTGTGCTTCAAGTGTAGAAAGTTGGGTCATTAGCTAGGCATGGTGGCTCAAGCCTGTAATCCCAGCACTTTGAGAGGCCAAGTCTAGTGAATTGCCTGAGCCCACGGTTCAAGACCAGCCAGGGCAACTTGGAGAGACCTCACCACTACAATAAATTAAAAAAATAGCTGGGCACAGTCTGAGGCAGAAGGATCACCAGAGCCCAGTAGGTCAAGGCTGAGGTGGCTGTGAGCAAGCTACCAGTCTCCAGCCTGTGTGATGGAGTGAGACTCCAACTTAAAAAAAGGGGGAAAAAAAAGAAAGTTGAGTCATCAAAAGGACACCCACCCAAAGCCCAACCCTTCTGGGCCATGTCCCACATGTTGAAAAAGAGGCCATTGGAAAAGAAATTGCCTCCAACTCAGAAGGGAGAAGCGATTAAGCCCCAAAGTCATGACCATGTCTGACTAACGATGCCCAGGATTCTTAGCAGGACCATCGCTATAACAAGGGGGAAATGTGGGTTATCCAAGAGGTGGCAAGAGAGCTCACTGCCCTCTCGCATGTCACCTTCTCTGTTTTACATTCCCGCCCTGGACCTTTAACAAAACCTGCTTGGTGACTGCAGTTAATGGAAAGCCTCGGGTATGCAATTTTTCTAAGCCTCTTACTTACTCGTACCTGGGAAAATTATCTCATCAGTCATTAATTCTTAATAATATCAAAGTACACAATGCTTTGTTGGGAAGGGACTTTCTTAAGGTGCTGAAGTACCGTCCTGGTCTTGCTGGAACAGAAGGGAAATTTTTTGATATTTGATAATGCCTGCAGACCCATGCAGTCATTTAAACAGAAAGGGAACTCCTCATAAGAATTCCTCCATAAAACACCAAGCAGAAATCCTGCATCTCTTAAAGACTGTACAACAGCTCCTACTGTCACTGTCATGCACCGCAAAGAACATCAAAAAACCACAAAAGTCAGCAGAGGTAACCATCTGGCTGACACTGCTGCCACACCAGCAGCTCTACACAAAATATCAATAACAATCTAACCCTCGTTACCTTTCTTTCCTCCCAAAAAGTGTTCAGTGCTCCTCTCGCTCCAAAAGTAGAACCTGGAGATCAAGTCCTTCTCAAAACCTGTAAAGAGAAGACTCCTCAAAATCAGTGACTTCCCAAATAGGAGGTCCTATAGTACTTTTAAGTGCCCGCATGGCAGTTAAACTCCAGGGAGTAAATACTTGGGTGCAAATATCCAAAATAAAACCCTTCTCTAAGTCTTTGCAGGGTGACAAAAAAGACAACTCTCAGAATCCCCAAACTGCAACCATAGACCAAGAATACACCTGTGAGCCTATGAGAACCTTAAGTTCCTCTTCAAAAGAAAAACACCTGAAATTGTCAAAGGGAAGTAAATGTGGTGACCCTTGTATCACCATCAGGTCACTCCTATTATTAGACTATTATACAGGTTGTGCTTCTATTTGAATATTATTAAACCTTACTTAAAACCTCCAGACATATATCAGTAATTGCTTTATCGCCAAAAATGAAGTCAACATACCTTTACTTTCTATGGTTAGGAGGGTTAACAATTCCTTGCTCCCTGGGAGACTGGAATAGTAACATCTATTTCCAATTTTCACAGTGGATCGCCCAGTAATACCATTTGACAAAATGTTAAATCAGCCATCCCAACCCTAAAACCACTAACAAACTATTAACTACACATCCTTTTAGAGCTCCTGTCTCTACCATTAACCCCACCCTAAACCCCACTTTGAGAGGACTCCCTAATGATCCTCTCATAGTAAGCAAACATTTGTGTCTTTATATCAACTCTTCACAAACGAAATTTTATTTAAATTTTTAAAAGGTAATTTAAATTATGAATTTTAAAGATTATCTATTAAAAAAAGAAGGGAATCAATAAACAGAAAAGAGAGATATAAAAGTTGTAAATATATAGATTATTTTTAATAAAAAACATATTTTAAAAAGAAAATAATTTTATATTTTAAAAAATCTTAAATGATAAATCTTTGTCCCAAAATAAAGTAACTGGACATTTAAGAAAGAGAAAAATATGGGAAAAAACAAAAAAGTCCAAACAGTCATAAATGGTATGTGTAAGTCATAGTGTGTGTAAAGTATATAAATATATGTATAAAATCTATAAATAATCAAATTTGCTATTTTAATAAATTAATCATTAATAGCAAGATCAAACCAATAATTGGGTTAACACCTAATAACACTGACCATCAATTTTCTAAAATTATTAGTATACTCAAACAAAATCAAGTTGCCCGCTGTCTGTGCTCCTATTGGTTATGTTGTCTTTGCAAAGAAACATGAACCAACAATCGATAAACTTATAATTTCTCTAAATTCATTAGTCAATGTAGTTATACAAAAGGACTGGCCTTGGAATATATTTTGGCTTCTAAAAAAGGGGTTTGCTCAATAATCAACCACATGTGCCTTTTAAATAAATGTTACTGGAAAGGTAAAAAACTAGCTTACAAAAGATATACAGTCAGGTCTCCTGGCTACATAAGTTTAATGAGGAAGTCAACCCAACAAAACTCTGAGATTCAATTGAAAACACAATGCTTTCCAACACTTATTTCTTCCTCTACTGGGATCCCTAGTAACTGTATTACTGCTTTTAAATTTTTGGACCTTGTCTTCAAATTTGTATCTTCTAGACTCCAAAAATTCTATTTCCAAATAATTTTGCAACAAGAATTTCACCCCGTCCTCTCAGAGGACTCAGCCCTTACCAGCCCACTTGATCAAACAGCCATCAGATTCCACACCTGCTGATCAAACAGCTGGTAACTCCACACCTACAGTCTCTAATCAAAAGTAGCAAAAAGCTTTATACCCAATAGATAGAGTCAATGCCCACTTTCAACATAAAACAGCTACAATGTATTTAACCTCCATCCCTCAACTCCCCTAAAAAATTTTAGTGTCCAAACTTCTTGAGAGGGGATTGATAGAGTAGGCAGGATAGACTAGGAAAACCTTAAGGCTGTAGGAAAGTTCCAAGCCTATCAGTGTTTGCAGCACCTGGTGAAAACCCATACATGCAAACAAGACAGCCTAGCAATAGAAAACTTCATACCTATCTGTTAGACTCTTATTAGATACACCTGCAGCACAGAGTCTGCCTATCCAGAATGCTTGCAGTTGGGAGCCAACCGCCAAGACAGGAACTAGTTTAGAGACCACCTACAGCACGTTCATCAAAAACCAAGGTTGATCCAAAATAATCACACCTTACTTTTTTTGCCTCATTATAATACTATTAACATAAAATTACCCTAGGGGAACCCCCCACTCCCATCATACACCTGACAGTACCAGTATGATCCTACAGGGCCTAAAACTCCCCTGTCTGAGGTGAAGTAAAATGAGCTAAATCAGTTAGTAAAATCAAATTGCTAGCAAAGTAATAATATTAACCAGCTTACTCCATTTTGTTTAAAACTTTCATCTTAGTTACCTGCCTAACCTAAGAATCAATGCCTGCATGTGATTATAGTAACGTTGCCATGACCACAGACCCCCAGCTTTGTCTCCTTTGGGCAGATCATGCTGTCCGTTTCCTGCTGTTACAGAACTCCTTAGCCATAAGTTCCATGTAATTGTATGCTTTGTTAATGGAAATCAAATGTTACACTTTGACATTTTCATAGTTTATTCTTATATTCTATTAGTGACCTAACTAAGGTAACTCCATTGCATAATAATTCTTCTTCCTTATCTCTATGTAACTACCTTAAACTATATCTTAGTGGCAGAACTCCAGGGACCTTCTGGGCACTGGCTATACCTAGGACTTGAAATTAATCAAAACTCCCTAACAATCAAAGTTCTCATTTTGGTTGCCAAGTTGTTAGTTAATAGTTGCTATGGTCACTAAGTTGCTATGTAGCCAATGCTGCAAATTTTACCTATAAAAGCTTGTCACAAACTGCACCAATTTGTCAAGAGTTTTCGTTCCTACTCTTGACCCGCACATTAATAAATTCATAATTAATTAAACTCAACTTGCTGGTGTAGCTTCTTCTTGCTTACTTGGTCATAACATTTGGAGGCCCCAGCGAGAAGCTGCCAACTTCGGGAGACAAGCCTCGCTCCAGCTCTCCCCAGTTCAACAGGGAGTTATTAGGGAGGCACCCCCTGAGTTATTCAGGGCCTCATAACCTCTCATCTGGCTCAGAGGGTATTGGAATGACTGCTGACTCCTCTCATCTCAAAGAAACCTGAATCCATCTGCATCCTCCCGGGAGGTAAGAATTTGTTGTTTACCGGTAAAAATCTGTTGTTTTGCTTGTGGCCACAATTCTGTTTAAGGGAGTCACAGCCTGACGAGGATGCCCTTTGGACACTATTCATTTGGCCAAGATGTTGCCTGAATAGAGTCCTCTGGTTTTCTGCCCTGAGGCTATGCCAGGGATCTGTAATTTTCTGCCCTGAGGCTATGCCAGGAATCTGTAACTTTTCTCACTTGGTTCGGACATGTCTTGTTTGTCATTATGTTTTGTTCGTCTGTTTGTCATTTAATATGGGGTCAGAGGCTTCTTGACCCTCCAGTCCCCTGGACTGTATAATGAAAAAATTTTCTCCTTTAAACAAACGAGAAAAAACAACAACAAGCTGTAGGAACCACACTTACCTCACCCCCTTCTGAATTACCTGCAGGCCAGGTAAATTAACTTCACTGACAGCAGTTTGTAATCAGTATAATGCTTTTCACTGCCGAGTTACTTACAGACTTCAAAATCTCTTTCTAGGTCCAAGGACTATTAATCCAGCACAAGAAAAATAACAAAATAACCTGGGTTTATCAATTGTTGTAAAAGTATTACTTGCCAATGTTCACCTGTTTTAAGTTCTCAATTTGGGCTGCAACCTAATTACATGTCTAATGTTTTCAGTTTTTCTTCAGACTTTGTCAAGGTGGCTATATTTCCTTGTTAAAGCACAGTTGTAAATGGTTTGCAGGAAAATGTTTCAACTTACATTAATAAATTGAAGGTTTTGGCTAGTCATGCATGTAGTTTGCGGGACTACTTTTACTTTCCAGTATTGTTTCTATTTTTCCAGTATTGTTCCTTTTCTTTTCATCATTGCTTGCTTAATAATTTCGTCTGTGCTGTCGCTTAGTATTTTATTAAATCCAAATAATATTCAGTTAAAGTCCCACTGTTTCCTATTCGTGCCCTTGGAAATAGATTATCATAAAAAGATTTCCAAGAGCAGGAATAGAAAAATAAAATAACAAACCGAAAGCCAAAAGCCATTTTTTATCTTGTTCTTAAACCCTGCATGCATAACCAGTATCGCTACCTCCTCTCCATCATCTCCACCTTTGGCAACTCACCTTCACTCTTGGACAAATCAAGCTCCCCATCTTCCCCTCCAGGAAGTTCCACAGGGGACAGATCAAGATAAGCGACCCTTCCTGATTATATTCTTTTCTTGATCTCTGATTTATATTTATATCTAATATATATATATATATATATATATATATATATATATATATATATATCTGCCTTTCTCCGAAAAACCACAGGTTTTAATTTCTTTACTAGAATCAATCATGCGCATCCATCACTTCCCCTGGAATGACTGTTAGCAGCTCCTTTTAACTCTATTTACTTGTACTAAGAAAAAAGGTCCAAAAAATGTTAAGTAAGGTTTTTCCCTCCTCCTGCCTAAACTGGGACCCTAAACTGGCAGGGTCCAGGACATTAGAAATTTTTCACCCGACTCTATTAGCTGGATTAAGGGGAGCAGCCCAAAAACTCTATCAATCTTTCTAAAACTACCGAGATTCTCCGAGGTCCCAAGAAATCTCTGGGGCTTTCCTTAAATGCCTCCAGGAGGCTTTTCCCCCCAGCCCCTGAGAATGCTCAAGCTATTAATTTGTGGCACAGGAAGCTCTGGACTTCCAAAAGAAAAAAAAAATTAAATTACAGAAGCTTAAAGGCTTTGCAGGAATAAATATTTCTCAGCTGCTGGAAGTGACCCAAAAGGTTTTTAACAATTGAAATGCTGAGAAACAGAAACAGGCAGTACAGGCAGCCAATAAAGCTTCCAGGAAACAAGCTAAAATCCTGGTAATGGCCCTCCAAGTCCTGGAAACTAACTTTAGGGGGCAATGGGGGCAATTACTAGTTGCAAATTCACTTCTAACTGAACTATAAGCTTAGGACAAAAACGGGTTACCCACTCATTCCTCATAGCCCCAAACTGTCCATTCCCTCCAGTGGGCTGAAACCTGCTTAGGAAGTTCAAAGCCACTATTGTGCTTTCACCTGACAAAACTGAAATGTTTATTCCTACTGCATATCAAATGCTCTTAACTGTTCCACTTTCTGAAGAATATCTTTTGACCTCTTCAAAGTCCACTACTAAAAATGTTCTGTAAAGTTTACTTCAACATTTGCAGCAGGAGTTTCCTTCTGTCTGGGCAGAAACCAACCTGCCAGAATTGGTAAAACATCACCCTCCAATGGTGGTAAGTTTACTGGCACCAGCTACTCCTGTCCGAGTTGGCCAGTACCCTATAAGTTTGCAGGCCCAGAAAGGAATTGCTCCTCATATTAAAAAATTCTTAGCTGCCAACATTCTAACTCCATGCAAGTAGGCATGAAACACATGTTTCTTGCCAGTTCAGAAACCGGGAACTTCTGACTACCGTCCAGTTCAAGACTTAAGAGAAGTCAACAAGTGGGTAGAAACTATTCGTCCAACTGTTCCTAACCCGTACACTTTACTTAGTCTACTTCTCCCTCAACATCAGGTATATACTGTGCTAGACTTAAAAGATGTTTTTTTTCTCTATTCCCCTGCCTCCTGTCAGCCGAACTTTTTTTTGCTTTTAAGTAAACAGATCCAAACACAGGAGACACCAGTCAGTTAACTTGGACACGACTACCACAAGGCTTCAAGAACTCCCCAACCCTCTTCGGGGATAGCTTGCAACAGAATTTGTCAGGGTTCCGTCCCCAACACCCTGAATGTGCTTTGCTTCAACACATGGATGACCTCCTACTTGCAACTGCAGACTTGGACACCTGTTTACAAGGTACTAAAGCTTTGTTACAGCTTCTCCAGGACCTGGGCTACAGAGTATCAGCAAAAAAGCACAGCTTTGCTCTGCCAAAGTGTCATACCTTGAATACCAGCTGCAAGAAGGCAAGCAAGCCCTAACCTCAGCTCAGAAAGAAGGCATCCTCCGAATTCCCACACCAACCACCAAGAAACAGGTATGGAAATTCCTGGGGGCGGCAGGATATTGTTGGCTATGGATCCCAGGATTTGCCGTAATTTCCAAACCCTTATACTCAGCCACAGCAGGAAATCAACCCCTAAACTGAACTGGTGCTGAGGAAAAGGCGTTCCAGCAGCTAAACACAGCTCTAACTCAAGCACCGGCACTAGTTCTTCCAGATGTTACCAAACCTTTCCACTTGTTCATTCATGAACAACGAGGAATTGCCAAAGGGGTCCTCATTCAGACCCTAGGGACATGGAAAAAACCAGAGATTGTAAAAGAGATTGAACCCGGTAGCTTCTGGTTGGCCCCCTTGTCTTCGAGCCACGTTTTGCTGGTTAAAAAAGCACACAAGTTAACTTTCGGCCAAAACCTGCCTCTAACTGCTCCCCATGCTATTGAGACACTGCTCCGGGGACCCTCCAACCGTTGGATGTCAAACGCATGTATCACCCAGTATCAGAGCCTACTACAAGACCAGCCTAGACTTTCTCTCCTACTCAATGCCTCAACTGACAACCCTGTTGCCTGATGGCCATCCGGAGACGCCAGTGCATGATTACGAGGGTGTGTTGAACATCACCCAGGCTAGCTGACCTGATCTTCAGGACACTCCTCTGTGCCAGGCTAATGCTGACTTGTTCACGGATGGTAGCAGTCTGGTACTAAATGGAGTCCGTAAAGCTGCTGCAGCGGTAACTACAGTTCATAACGTAATCTGGTCACAGGCACTGCCTCAGGGTACTTCTGCCCAAAAGGCTGAGTTAATTGCTCTAACCCAGGCCCTGTGCTAGGGAGCAGAAAAACGAGTAAACATCTTCATGGACAGCCAGTATGTGTTTGCTACACTTCATGTACATGCCATAATCTACAAAGAACTTGGCCTTCTCACCACAGCAGGTAAAACTATCAACAAAAAAAATTAGCTCTCTTGGAAGCTGTTTGGCTCCCTAAAGAGGTAGCTGTTATTCATTGTAAAGGTCACCAAAAATCTGACACTCTAGAAGCAACTGGAAACCGCCTGGTAGACCGGACAGCTCGGGAAGCAGCAGAACTCCCCTATGAACCCTAGCTATTTTACCAGCTAAAACTTTTCCAGTCCTTTCTCTCCCACAGCAGCCCAAATATACACAGAAAAGAAGAAGCTGCAGAGCTGGCAGGAGTTTACAAGAAATCTGATGGCTGGTGGGTTAAAAACTCCAGAATTGTTCTACCGGAAGTTCTTGCAGAAAAATTAATAAAACAACTCCCCTCTACCACCCACCTAGGAGGAACTAAAATGGCTGAACTGTTCAACCATTTTTATATTATCAATAAAAGACCAAGCTAATTCAGCAACTTTAATGTGTCCTGCTTTTGATCACGTCAATCCCAAGGGAGGGCCAAAACCCCTTCCAGAAATCAGGGCACAAGGATTAAACCCTGGTGAACAATGAAAAATAGACTTTACTGAAATAAAACCTCCACATGCAGGAAACAATCATTTACTGGTGTTAGTAGACACTTTTTTGGGATGGGTAAAAGCGTTTGCCACAAGAAATAAAACTACCCTACGGTTGCAAAATACTTATTAAATAAAACAATTCCTAGGTACGGGCTTCCTCTTTCTGTTGGCTCAGACAATGGTCCTGCCTTTACCTTGCCCATAATACAGTTGGTTAGTAAAGCACTGAATATCACATGGAAACTGCATTGTGCTTACTGACCACAAAGCTCTGGACAAGTAGAATGCATGAATTGGACTTCAAAAAATACTTTATCTAAGTTAATAATAAAAACCAGTGAAAAATGGGTAACTCTCAGAAACAAAGATCTGCATATCACATGTTCTCACTCATATAGTGGACCTTGATCATCCAACGTATTACCATAAGAAAATGAATGATATTGGTGGGAAACTAAGGGGGGGGAGGGGAAGGGAGCTGGATTAATGGTAGTAAACATCTGTCTGGGGACGGGGAGACACCTTTTATCAACAAGGGTGCCTGAACGAAGCATATTTGTATACCTAACCCTTAACTGTACCCCACAATATCATAATAAAAAATATTGATTATAAAAAAAAAGAAAAGAAAAATGGGTAACTCTCTTACCTCTAGCTCTCCTTCGAGCTAGATGTACCCTGTATAAGGCTGGGTTTACTCCCTATAAAATCGTGTTTGGAAGACCCCCTCCTCTGTTATCCTGCTTACAGGATCCTATTCTTGAAAAGTTTACTAATCAATCTCTGTTAAAATATCTCCAGTCTTTACAGTGGGTGCAGGACCTTGTTCACACCAACGTTCATGCTATACTGCCAACTCCAACTTCCACACCGTGTCATTCATCTCAGCCTGAAAATCTGGTCTACATCAAAAAGTTCCAGAAAGAAGAACTGCGGCCCTCCTGGAAAAAAACCATACGAAGTCATCCTCACCACCTCAATGTCACTCAAGTTTAGTGGAATACCAAACTGGATTCATCATTCACAAATCAAGGAAGCTGCAGACACCGAAGCCTGGCTCAGCCAAGCCTGCAGTTGGAACACTGACGTGCCCCTCTGCCCAAACAACAACCGGACTATGAACCAACATCCTGACAATCCTCTCAAAATCACCCTCTGAGCCCATAGTCCTACATCACCTGACCAGCCAGCAGCAGAAACCGTGAGACTTTAATCATAACTGAATGCACTGCACTCATCCCTTGCCTCTCCTTTTTGTTATCCCACTTGTTCTAAAATTTAAAGCAGCACTGTTTACTGCAGCTCCTGAAGAATGACCATGCTGCAAGAAAGTTCTGTTAACACTGGTTTATTTCGCATGTACTGGATTTATTATTAATCATACTACTTATACCTTTACTTTAAGTTCCTTTACTTCAGGACAAGTTTTAGCAGTCCAAAATCAGACCCTTAACTCAAATCCAATCCAGTTTAAAGTAAATCTTCCAGATCTGGTAACTTGCATTTTAAATTGGTTTGTTAACTTTGTCAAAAAACGAATCAACTCAGCAAAACTTCTGTTCAGAACCTATTATAATTTCCTCCCATTAACTAAAGAGTCAATGAATTGACTCATGCACAACTAAAAGGGGGGAATAAAATGAGCGAAATCAGTTAATAAAATCAAATTACTAGCAAAATAATAATATTAAGCAGCTTACTCCATTTTGTTTAAAACTTTCATCTTAGTTACCTGCCTAACCTAAGAATCAATGCCTATGTGTGGTTACAGTAACATTCCCATGACCACAGACCCCCAGTATTGTCTCCTTTGGGCAGGTCATGCTGACCATTTCCTGCTGACTGTACAGAACTCCTTAGCCATAAGTTCCATGTAATTGTATGTTTTGTTAATAGAAATCAAATGTTGCACTTTGACATTTTCATAGTTTACTCTTATATTCTATTAGTGACCTAACCAAGGTAACTCCATTGCATAATTCTTCTTCCTTATCTCTATGTAACTACCTTAAACTATATCTTAGTGGCAGAACTCCAGGGACTTTCTGGGCACTGGCTATACCTAGGACATGAAATTAATCAAAGCTCCCTAACAATAGAAGTTCCCATTTTGGTTGCTAAGTTGTTAGTTAATAGTTGCTATGGCCACTAAGTTGCTATGTAGCCAATGCTGCAAATTTTACCTATAAAAGCTTGTCACAAACTGCACCAACTTGTCAAGAGTTTTCATTCCTACTCTTAACCCACACGTTAATAAATTCATAATTAATTAAACTCAACTTGCTGGCATAGCTTCTTCTCACTTACTCGGTCGTAACAGAGGGAGGAATAACAATAAACTAGCCCCAAACATCACCCATTTCTAGGAAAAGACCACCCTAAAACACACCCAAAATACCCCTAAGAATCAAAGTCATAGCCCAAAATAGGTGCAGAAATGGCAACTTCTATTGGCTGTTTCTGCCCTCTCTCCTCTCCTGAAAGTGTACTATTCTTTGCTTAATCAAGCTACTCACTTATTATGTTACTTTGTGTGTTGTTTGCAAGTTCTTTCCAGACTTAAACATAAGAACCCAATCATTGACATCAACCTGTCGTCCCACACTGGGAACTGCACCTCTTCTCTTGGTAACCTTCAACGTACTCTGTATTTGATGCAATACACCAATGGAAACACCTTTTCTTCTGCTCAAAACAGTTTTTGAACTCATCAATCTTGATGCCTTTTAGTGCTTTTGCCATTTTTTGTTTCACGTTTCCCACATCAGCCAAGTGTTTCCCTTTGAGGACTTTTTTCATCTGGAAAAACACAAAAAGTCACTCAGGACATGATCAAGTGAATAGGAAGGGTGGGGCATGGGGTCATGTCATTTTTGGTCAAAAAGTACTGAACACTCAGCACGGTGTGTGCCGGTGAGCTCATAAATCACCTATTGTGAAATGGGCAAATGTGTTGAAAGACTCTTCAAAAAATATTCAGTGAAGCCAAACACAGCCTCTCATATCAATGCTAGCTGGTACACTGATACTGACGGGTTTCTGGGACACTAACCTGATGGGGGAAGGCTGTTCTACAAAGGAGCCCACCCTCCAAAAGACAATTCTGGATTTTTGGAGGTTCCCCTCATAAATGTTTAAGTGAATATAATGACTATAAATTTGATTAAGTTTGTTAAGTTTAATTAAGTCACCCATAAATGAATGATAAATAATATTTACTTTATAAGATTATTGAAAGTATTAACTGAAATCAAATGCAGTCATTTCTTAAAAGAGGTCGCAGTACAAAGTAGAGAATCATTAAATGTTAGTCATTCTTTCCACGTTGGCTTCGACTTGCCTTACTAAGAATGTTATTTGGAAATTCCATGCCTTTTTCGAACAACATAAATTCTTGAGGTTGTATTATGGCAAGCAGGAGAGGCTTGGCCAGCAAAAACCACATTCCATAAAACTTTAGGGATTATCTAATTTATGACATTCATATTTTTGCCTGGGCTTCCAAGAAACTCTGAGCTAAAAGATAAAATCATACACAATAAAGAAGCCTATGATTTTGGTTTATTTCTCTTATAGCCACATGAAAATAGGTTTTTTAAGGTTTGTCAATGTGCCTACTATATCAAACTAAATACTGTCTTCACAGTAACCCCAAGATGTAGATACAATTGTTATTTTTAGTTTACATGTAAGAGACGAAGACTAAGAGAGCTTAATTCTCCTAGGGTGTCTGACTTGAAGGCATATAGTTTACGATATTGTCTCTTCTTCCTAGTTTTTAATTTCTGACTTCTGTTTTTATTTTTATTTTTTTGAGTTGGAGTCTCACTCTGTCGCCTAGATTGGAGTGCAGTGGCTGCTCCCGGCCACCGCAGCCTCGACCTACTGGGCTCCGGCGATCCTTCTGCCTCAGCCTTCCAAGTAACCGGAATTACAGGCACGCACTACCACACCCGGCTGGTCCTTTATTTATTGTAGAGATGAGGTCTCACCAGGTTGCCCAGGCAGGTCTTGAACCCGCGGGTTCAGGCAATCCATTCACCTCAGCCTCCCAAAGGCGCGGGATTACAAGGCTGAGCCACCGAGCCCAGCTGACTTCTGTTTTTAAATAGATATTCTTATTGTGTCTTTTGCTGTGTGTTGAATCAAATCCATTTGGGAGTGATATCAATTATAAATAAATATTTCCAAGACAGAGAAATTAACAGAAACCCACAAATCAAAGCTAAAAAAAAAAAAAGCAAGTTAGGTAATCAATTATCTAGACCTGGGCAGGAAAAGTACTTATATGAAAATACAGCCCATAGAAACAATTGTCAATCAAATGTCTAGTGTTTACTACCACAAATGTCTAGTGTTTATTTATGGAAAACAATACAGGACCTATTTTTCTAGTTAAAATAGCATGTAAGGCTCCTATCAAATACCTAAGAATGAGATTATAGGAAAGGAGAAACTTGAGAAGTGAAATAGATAGACAAAGTTTAGAGAGACTAAAAATATCTCACATTCTGTCTCCTGAATATGATAGTATCTAGAAAGATTGTCTGCCTTATCTATCTTCTTCCTTGGCTGGTACCAAAAATAACACCTCGTTTCTTCTGCTTAAGATCCGATCCCTTCTAAAATATAAATAGTTCTGGGAGGACTAACAGAGTTCTATCCATCATTGAGAACTTCATGATGATAATGTTCCCTCCTTCAGAATATGGGAGCCAAAAGTGCATGCCTCACTTTACTAAAGATTTACTAAAGAAAGGATCACTTTTCAATTCTGCCTGGAGTAAGATCGGAGATACCTTTGCTCTGTCTGAGCTAACATTCTTCAATCCTCAAGCATTCCAGAAAAGTAAGCCAACACTTTCAGAGGGCTAAAGTATTATTTGCACCACAAAATGTGGCCAGTAACCTTAGTTGTGAGCAGGATGGACACAGTTGATTTGTCTTTTTTCTTTTGTAATATGTTATTAGAAGGTTTAAAGATTGACTTAAAAGGGCAATTCTACAGTAGTGGTCACAGATGCTATTGCAACCAGGTATCCTGCTACACCTACTTCAAAAAAAGGTCACTAATTAACAACATAAACGCACTTTAGTAAATTTGCTTGAAGTACAATTTAGATGAATTTCCTGCAAAATATAATAGCAAAAAAGAAGAAACATTGGAGAGATAACACATTAAAATATACTAAAGGAATAAAAGAATTGGAATATAGCTTCAAGAACTTTCACAACTAACCAGTAGATCCATAAGTGAGGAAAATAACTGTATGTTAGTCACTGAGAAATAGTATGATCATTGCACAGCATTATTAGAAAATAATAGAAAGAATTGAGAAAGCCGAAAGTCAGTTCTTTGAAAAGATCAATAAAATTGACAAAGTTTTAGCTAGACTAAGAAGAAAGAAGATGAAAATAACTAAAATCATAAGTGAAGATAAAGGCATTACTATTGACCTTAAAGAAATTTTTTTGAAAATAAGAGAATACTATGAATGATTATATTCTGTGATATTATATATGTGTTTGTGTGTGTGCATGCGTGTGTGTTCGTGTGTGTGTGTTTTAATTGATGGATCCTGGCTCATAACTTCCATAACTCTTGTTACAGTAAAGAGAATCTCTCTTTCTCTCTCTCTCCCTCTCTCCCCCTCCTGCCCCCGACTTTTCCTTTCCCTCCTTTCATCTGCCAGAGAGAGTCCTACTCCATACTCTGGAGGAAGAAATGCTGCACAGAGAGGTAAAAAATCACCTGAGCAAACAGGTCTTACTGGATTTAAATCATACACTTTTTGTCTAATCACAGTTTGAAACAGTTGTTCATGCTTCAATCATGCCTGTGTAATGAAGTGTTCATTAAAATCCAAAAGGACGAGGTTCAGAGATCTTCAAGAAAGCAAAACACATGAAGGTTCCTGGAAGATGGTATGCCCAGGGAGGGCAAGGGAGATTCACGCCCCTTCCCCCATGTCTCACCCTACATATCTCTTCATCTGTATACTTTGTAATGTCCTTCATAATAAATCAATAAATGTAAGGAAGTGTTTCCCTTAGTTCTGTGAGCTGCTCTAGTAAATTAATTGAACCCAAAGAGGGAGTCATGGGAATCCCAACTTGAAGCCAGTTGGTCAGGAAGTTTGGAGGTCCAGACTTGTTACTGATGTCTGAAGGTGGGGGCAGTTTTAGGCACTAAGCCCTCAACCTGTAGAATCTGACAATCTCCAGGTACATAGTGTCAGCATTGAATTGGAGGATACTTCGTTGGTGTTCACTGCAGAATTGATTGATTTCTGGGTGGCGGGAAGAAACCACCCCCCTACAATTGGTCACAGGAGTTTTTTTCTGTGTTAATATTGTTGTGGTGTAAAAGCAGAGGAAAAATTGTTTGATTTTTTTTCCCAAACATATACCAACAAGTTAAATAATCTAGATGAAAGGGACACATTTTTAGAAACACACAGATTACAAAAAAAAAAATCTTATCAGACTTCTAACAAGGAAAGAGATTGAATCAGTAGTCAAAAGCCTTCCAATGAAGACAAGTTCAGGACCAGATGGTTTAACTGGTAAGTTCTACCAAACATTTTACAAGGAATTAACACCAATCAAGATCTTCCAGAAAAAAATGTGGAAGGCATATTTTCTAACACATTCTATGAGGTCAACATTACCCTGATACCAAAGCCAGATGAAGATATCACAAGAAAACTACACATCACTATCTCTTATGAATATAGACGCAAATATCCTAAAAAAAAATACTAGCAAACAAAATCCAAAGGCACATTAAAAGGATTATACACCATAACCAAGTGGGATTTATCTCAGGAATGCAAAGATGGTTCAATATAAGAAAAATCAGTGGAATTCACCATATCAAGAGAATCAAAGTGGAAAAAAACAGATGATTATCTTAATAGATACAGAAAATGCATTTTACAAGATGAAGAACTATTTTATGACCTACCAAATTAGGAACAGAAGAGGGCTTACTTAACATGATAAAGGGCATTAATGAAACACTCACAGCTTCCATTATAGTGAAAAACTAAAAGTTCCCCCCCTCAAAGTTAGGAAAAAAACAAGAGTATCCACTTTTGTCACTGTTATCCACATTGTATTAGAAATCTTAGCCATGCATTTATGCCAGAAAAAGAAATAAAAGTCATCCAAACAAAAAAAGTATTAAAACTGGCTCTACTTGCAAATGACATGATTCCACATATAGAAAGTCCCAAGGAATCCATACACACACACATACACAAACTAGCACTAATAAACAATATCAGCAAAGTTGCAGGGTGCAAGAACAACATACAACATCAGTTGTGTTTCTATACATCAGCAATGAACAATATGAAAAAGAAATTCTGTTTACAATGGCAAAGAATATCTATAAATAAATTTTACCAAGAAGGCAAAAGACTTGTCTACTAAAACCTACAGATATTGTTGAAAGAAATTAAAGATAATTTTATAAGAAGACAGCCCATATTCATGGATTGGAAGACTTAATATTGTTAAAATGGCAATACTGTCCAAAAGGTTCTACAAATTCAATACTATTTTTGAATTCTTATTGGAATTATGTTCCAATAAGGATCTACAAATTCAATACCAATAAGGATCTACAAATTCAATACAAAAGGATCTACAAATTCAATACCATTTTTGAATTCTTATTGGAATTATGTTCCAAAGACCTTTACTGCAGAAATGGAAAAAAAAAAAATCCTCAAATTCATATGGAATTGCAAGGAACCCCAAATAGCCAAAATAATCTTCAAAAAGAACAAAGGTGGGTAACTCACACTTCTCAACTTCAAAACTTACTACAAAACTACAGTAATAAAAAATACTGTGGTACTAGTATAAGGATAGACATATAGACCAATAAGATAGAACTGACAGTACAGAAGTAAACATAATATCTATGACTAATTGATTTCAACAGGGTTGCCAAGATCATTTAATGGAGAAATAACAGACTCATCAACAAATTGTACTATGGCAATTAGATAACCACATTCAAAAGATTGAAGTGGGACTCCTACCTCATACCATAAAGAAAAATTAATTTCAAATGGATCAACAACCCAAATATAAGAGCTAAAACTGTAAAACTATTAAAAGAAAACAGAAATAAATAGTCATGATTTGGCATGACTATTTGGGTTCTTCAATTTGACACCAAAAACAACAAAAGAAAAAAAATGGATAAATTTGACTTTATCTAGGTTAAAAAAAAAAGATAAAAATTGACATTGTCAGGATGATGGACAACCTGCAAAATGAGATAAAATATCTGAAAATCATATATGTGATTAGGGTATAATATCCAGAATATAGAAAAAACTTACAACTTAACAACAAGGGAGGAGCCAAGATGGCCTCCAAAAAAATAACAGATCAGCACTACTCTCACCTAGCAAAACAGAGTAGGGACCACACTGCCATCAGACAGAGACTACCCTGAGCACTTTCAGGGGGGCTAAACATCATGAACCCAGTGAAGGTCTCTCTGAGCACACAGAGACCAGAGAGCCATGATAGGTACAGAATTCTAGGCACCCCATTCCTTGTCCTGCACCAGGCATGCACAGTAGAGGAAGATCTGATCAGAGAAGGATGGGTGAGGGATTATAAGACGTTTTAAATTGGTTTGTCTACTCCCGACAGTACACAATATGTTAGCTTCATGTGAGAGGAAACCTGGGCAGGACACAGTGGTGGGCACCAGAAACCAGGTGGAACGGAGAGCAAATCCTACACATCCTGCATGGGAAGTTCCACCTGTGGGTTGAAGCTGTCTGACATGCTCACAACCAGCATCAGATGAAGCAACAGACCGCAGCCCCTCTTGGAGGGCAGAGCAGAGAGTGGGATCCAGCCACCAGTTAAAGGAGGCACCCTGAACACATTTAAAAGGATGAAACTCCCTGCACCCAGGGGGGTCTCCTTGAATACACAGAGACCAAAAAGGGAGATGCGGGCATCTGGACACCCCATCCCCCATTGTGAACTAGGCATGTATACAAGCTGAGGCCACACTGGGTGAAGGGGATGAGTGATTCTGGAACACCTCCCTGTGAGCCATCAGCCACATGCAGCAGGGGGGCCAAAAAACTGGCCCAACTGGCCCAACTAGTTTAGCAGTGGGAGAGAAAATCTGCAGTAACAAGAATCTGCAGCATGGTGGCGCTCCTTCCTCTGTCACTGAGTAAAATGAAAAAGGATCAACAAAGAACACCTGCAACTCTCAGAATTTTAATGAAACAGTACAGGAAAAAGCAGCTATCAGAGCACAAAAAATGGAAACCCCACAGAATGACCTGCACCAGTTAGCGGTCGCAGAAATTGTAAAATGAATGGCACAAATGAACAGGAACCCAGAGAAACATGAAGTGAAACTCAAAGAAATCACACAGGAAATAAAAGGAGAGTTGTCCAACTACAAAAAAACTTATTCTGAAATAATGGAAATAAAGAGCTCTATCCTTGAAATTAATAAAAAAGTAAAAAGTATTGGAAACACACTCAACCAAGCAGAGAAAATAAGCCTAGACCTTGAAGACCAAAATATAGAATTAAAACAGTCTTTTAAAAACATAAAAGAAAGCAGGCTGGGCACAGTGGCTCAAGCCTGTAATTCCAGCACTTTGGGAGGCAAAGGTGAGAGGATTGCCTGAGCCCACAGGTTTGAGACCAGCCTGGGCAACTTGGCAAGACTGCATCTCTACAATAAATCAAAACATTAGCCAGGTGTGGTAGTGCACACCTGTAGTTCCAGCTACTTGGAAGGCTGAAGCAGAAGCATCACCTGAGTCCAGCAGGTAGAGGCTGCAGTGGCCATGAGCATGGCACTGCACTCCAGCCTGGGCAACAGAGTGAGACTCCAACTCAAAAACAAACAAACAAAACATAAAAGAAGGACCAAAACCTCTTGTTGGGAGCCAATATCTATAGCTACATAGCTGAGGCCTGTAAAGGCCATCTGGAAGATCGCCTCTGACATAGGATATCAGTTATACCTATAATATTGGCGTGTGATTAGTGAACAGTGTGCATACATGGCAGTAAAACTTATAAGTAAATCTCAATAAACCTGATGGAAAGTGCATAGCAGAATTATTTTTCTCTGTCTTTCTAAGTTTTACTTCTTTCTAGATATTTTTTAACTTCTATTTCCTGGTAGACTGGGTAGTCAGCTCTTGTTCCCTATAGCTGTTTCCCCTAGGGCTAAAATTAGAAACTAAATTACCATGATAGTTTTGTCGCCCTACCCCTAGCCAGGCAGAATGTTTTCTTTTGTTTCGTTAATTACCGAAACTCTGTCTGCTTCAGCCCATGGCCGCCATCTTGGCAGCCCTGCATTTCCTTGTTCAAGAGTGTGACAGCTACTATTTGATTTTTAGAGTAGACTTGTTAGGATAAAATATATACATATACACTCATAGCTGCGTAAATCTATGCTTGCTGTTTTGTTTCCTTTTGCTACATTATTCAAGTGTAATAGTTACTAGATGATTTATAAAAGAATTAACGATAAGGTATTAGCTTAATAGGATATAGCATAGTATTAAAGGTCAATCATTAGATTATATAAAAATTAAAGTTTAGACATGAAACTCATATGAATTATAGTAAAGTTTGGTAGTTTAAGAATAAGTTTTAACTGAGTTATAAGGCATTACGTTAAATCATAATAGGTTAATAGTATAACTGACAGTTAAGTCATTTAACTAAACTTATAGATTATAGTATAGTGTTAAGTTGATAATATTAATCGTTAAAAATATTGGGAGTCAGTGAACTTGGATTAAACCTAGAGTTAACTTAGAAAAGTTTTTTGTATTAATCAGGGTATAGAGCAAAGAGTAT